>NW_015665674.1:352265-390027 GCF_001515625.1 Sinocyclocheilus rhinocerous | reverse complement strand
GTCAGGTATGCATCTTACTCTTAGATTTGTCTATGAGAATTTGATGTCTTGTATTGATTTGATATCGTTGAATTGGCTGTGGAGATAATTGGCATAATACATATTTACCTGACTGATAATAAATTGTTACATTTGATTTATTCTGACTTACTCTGAAATTATTTCCTCAAGTAGATTAAGTGAAGGCGTATGTTTCCGCAAATCTGCGACCAGGGTTACGTGCATACTAGATCTCAGGTTAGATGAAGCATGGGGCGCATCAGGTGAGATTCTGGATTTCTGACTAACCGCTTGACCTTAGTTTAAGTTGTACTCAGTTACGTTAACCATGCATATTGTTTCAGCATTAATTAAGTTGTACGTAGTTATACTAACTATCGGGGTCTAGACTAAGGGTCTAGAAAACCGCTGATTAATGCTTGGAGTGTTAATTAAGTTGTACGTAGCTATATTAATATCGGGGTCTAGACAAGGGGTTCTAGAAGAACCGCTGATTAATGTTTGAGTATTACATGGGTAACTGTAGGGGGCTAAACAGACCTACTATTTAAGGTATATTAAATAGTATTAGCCACAAACCTCTGGCTAAGGATCAGACTGGCGAGTTTGATCGTGGAGCCCACGCATAGCGGCCGCCGTGAGGCACCCTGAGCGACATAGATTCCTAATGAACGAGTAAATATAAGTAAAGAGTTAACTAGAATAATCAAATGTCAGAAGAGTAATAATAATAATTAGAGACCGACAAACAACCAATTTGCCTTTCAACCTAAATTCGAGGTCATACTAAAATGGAGTCAGATTAGATACTAAAATGGAGTCAGATTTGAGTTAAACCTAAATTGAATAACTCTGCGCGCTAAAAAGACCGAACACGCAAGAAACCTTCATCCACCACTGGATACCTTCCTTGGGCCAAGTGCGTGGACCTTACAGACTTACTAAAATAAACTTGAAGTATACTACTTTTTGGTAAGGGGAATCAAGAAATCTGAGAAAACACTGTCTGCTTTCTCCCCTTCTGCAAACAGGCCATTATAGGTGCCTGTCGTCAGCCAGACTTTCTCATTTTCTTTCAGATAAACCGCTAGCCCACCAGAGCTCACCTGCTGGTTACCCTTTTGCATGTGGTCACAGAAAACAGCTAGCTTCTTTTCATCATGAATTAGGTTTACACACAGATGTTTTTCATTGGACGATGCTTGAAACATGAAACATACTGAAATCCTTATTGATATCGGTGATAACATCTCTGAAGCGTATCAGAGCGTTTGGCTCGGAATGGGCTCTTGTGAAACGGGCAACACTGAATGCAGACTGCAGATGAGATCTGGAAGTGTCCAAATTGCCTGGTTCCCCTGGCTCTCCTGGGTGGCCGGGTGGTCCCATTATGCCGAAATCCCCTTGGAGACCTCTCTTTCCAGGAATTCCTCTGATTCCAGGTTCTCCTTTCCCCCCCCTTTTTCCTGGTTTCATCAGGTTTAAGAGGAATCCCTGTTGAGACAGACCAATTGTTTTTATATCATGTTAGAAGTACAGTATACAGCACTACTACAACCTAACCCTGTCTCAACGTCTGTTGGCATTTTTAACTTTTAATTAGTAGGTTAGCATATAATATTATTTAGTATTTTTGTTTTCATCATTGGGTTCACCCAATATCCCACAATGTTGGTCATTGTTTTAATGTTAATATGGAAATTGTTGCTCTCTACTCAGGCCTATGAAACTTACAGACAAACATATACAACACACTTCTCTTAAATTTTATTTGTTGTTTTATTACTAATTTGATCTGAGCTTTGGTAAGCTATAGTTCACTAAATTGCTGTATACAGATAGTCTTATTTTGCAGTTGGCAAAAATGCAATTAAGTTCTTAATTATAGGCCATATTAAACAATATTAAATATATAAAAGTGGTAGCACCTTTCATACATTATATAATACTGCGTGTATCTTTGTGTCGATTGATTCATTGGTATGATTCATTAAAAGAACCAGTCATTTGAGAATTGATTTTGATTCACTAAAAGGAACCGGATCATAAGAGTCATTTGTTCGGGAATCGAGCTCGTGAGAGAATCGGACGCGCGAGACGCGTTAACGGAACCGAACGTCATTCGGTTTTAGTATATTTAAAATATAAAACAGGTTCTGAATAAGACCTGGTAGGTTCCCACAAACTAAAACACTCCGAATTATTTATTTTAAATTAAATTAATAATAATAATAAAAACCATCAAGAGTCAATCTTACCAGGATCTCCTTTCTCTCCCTTCATCCCTTCCCTTCCATCACGTCCAGGAAATCCAGGGATACCTGGAAAACCCGGCATCCTTCGAGAAGGACAAGTGTCCGTAGAGACCAGAGAGAGGCAGACAAAATGGCAATCACAGTTCCTCTTTTGTGCTGCACGTGTTGCACTTATCCACGGATCTTTCACAAAACTGCATTCAAACAAAGCTTCATGCTTAGTAGCATTTGACTATTTTCTTTCTGTGCAAGCTTAAGCCCTGCTGATAACACTGTAAAAAAATTACTTTTCTAAGTTGTAAATAAAACAAATATCACTGGAGTAGCCTACATTTCACAAGAAAGTAGCCTACTATTTCAGATGTTCTATTTTTACTGGATTTTTTAAAATTCAGTATGCTGTATACTTGCAGTTTGTCTATTGTTTGTGAAATTTACTAGCAATTTATGAGTAAAAACGGTTTTATCATTTTTTTTTTCAGTGTAAATAGTGTTACATAAAAATAAATATACATTATAATATAAATTAATAAAAATAGCAAACAAGAAATTATATATATTTTTTTACATCAGACAACTTATTTTCATTAGATACATATTTCATTGTTAATGGATTGTTGAATTCAGAATTAAAATATCGAAAGGTAATCATTTTGTTTAGTCGTGTTCTTATGCTTTTATTTAGTTAATTGTAGACATTTATCAAAGACAACAAAGCAGTTTTAATACAAGACAAGATACATGAATACAAGATTTGAATGCAGCATGCAACAGATCAGATTAGATTTTCATTAATGTTTTTGAAATGCTTACATCACTGCTATACATCACTACCGCAGTCAGTAATCATTGGCAACGTGTTTAATAGACTTTTAAGTCTCCTATGTGTTACGATAGATTAAAAATCCATTGAACACAGCATACATGCTTTTGGGCATTTTGCTGCCAGCAGCAATTTTTGTGAAAGGCTCAATCCATACTTTGTCATTTGTAGATAGTTGAAGTGCAGCTCCACCTGACACAACAGCAGATAATGATCGTGGGTTCAAGTCGCAGAAATTCAGGCTGACTGCATTCCTGTTACTCTTAAGTCTGAGACATAAGTGTCCTTCAGATGATGCGTGAAACACAAAGTAATACACCCCAGGAACCTTGCAAGTGAAATAGCCAGTTGCAAGGTTGAACTCATTATCAACATTGCTAAGTTGATTATCAAAGGTCACAGGTTGGCCATGTGAAGCCAAATGTGCTCGGTTTCGCAGCACAGAGAAAGCTGGCTTCTTACCGGCTTCTCCACTGCCATCAATGCCACCACTCGATCCTCTAGGACCCTTAGGACCAGGAAAACCCTTTGGGCCCTGTACACCCATGAAACCCTTTGGACCAGGTTCTCCTGGAGGGCCTCTGATGCCTGTCTCTCCTTTGAGTTCCTGCAGGCTGATACTGTTCAGCTCATCCTGCAATGCTGAGAGAACATACTAATATTCAAAAACTATAATATCAGTTTTAACAGCTATTTTATAATGCTATTTTTAACTGAACATTTTCAACTACCCATGGATATAGGATGCATTGCATATCACACATTACTTTCTTACCTGTTGCTCCTTTCTCTCCCTTTGCTCCTGGTAAGCTGTCTCTGCCAGGGACTCCATTCACGCCATCTCTCCCATGTATCGCACATTTATCATCCTGACAGAAAGCAAAGGGAAGCAGCACCCAAAGAAAAGCAAGTAAACCCAGCGGCTGCATCTTAAAACATCTAAGATAAATCACGAAGAACAAATGAGGTTAGTTGCACAGGCATTTTGAGTTAATGTACAATAGAAACAACTATATAAGTTATAGTAATCTAAAATCATAAAATCCTTAGCAGTTAGAAAATTCTGCCTTACCAGTGTCCCTCTGTAAATTTTGTGAGCGGTAAAATGGGGTAAAAAGAAAAAAAAGGCTGCTGCTGTGTAATTGTTTCATTTCTCCAAAATTTGAACTATATTAAACATCTATTGAAATTGCCAACACATGCATTTTTCCTTCCCCATTCTCCATCAACATGTTTTCTATTCTAATAAAACATTTAGTGTCATAATAAAAGGTAAAAAAAAATCTGTTTTAATTCTTAAAACTACCCCTTTACTGTCACAACCTTCACTTAACCCAACTTAACCCTTTTAACTACACAGGTAAACAATGATAAGATTACCACATAATTTAAACTCTTTTTTTTTTTGTCTATACAAAGTCGATGGTAATCAAACGGTTTGGTTACCAACATTCTTCAAAATATCTTCTTTTGTGATTTGCAGAAGAAAGTAAGCAATAGGCCTACAGGTCTGGAAAGACATGAGGGTGAGTAAATGATGATTTAATTTTCATGTCTGGGTGAAAGGACAGGGCATACATTTAACACACACAAAAAAATTATAATAATAATTCCATGCCAAAACTGAAAAATTGTGGTTTATTTATTTATTTTTGCACATATGACAAAATAAAATTGTGAACAAAATAACACTGATTTTCATTATAGATGATTTTGTGTGTTTGTGTGTAAGTGTGTATGTATATGTCACATAAAAACAACATTTAATTTGATTGTCTCTTATAATACAAATGCTACTTGTTTTTCATGAGCATGGAGACTAGACTCTGATTCCTGTGTGCTTCCTTCTCATGGCACTCATGAACACCAGTTAAAGGAACAGCTGCTGTCTTATTCTCCCTCTGGTCGTATGAACAAACCTTTAGATGTTCAGAAATTAGAGGCAATTTGTCAAATCACCAGCTGTCCACAGTGGAAAACAGGTTGCTAAACTGCAAAACCTGATGACGATTTGAAGGTCAATTAGTGTAAGTCAGATTATTATTTTTTAAATGTTCATGCACGTACATAAGTGAACTGCTCCATCATTTTGAGTTTGAGAAACACATTTTGAGATTTATGCATTTAGCAGTCTCTGCTTGTATTGTTTCTAGTAGTGCTGTCAAACGATTAATCGCATCCAAGATAAAAGTTTTTGTTTACATAATATATGTGTGGATACTGTGTATATTTATTATGTATATATAAATACAAACACATGCATGTATATATTTAAGAAAAATATGTTATGTTTATATATTAAATATATTTCTATATAATATAAAATATAAGAATATAAATATATAAATGTATATACATGTAAATATTTTCAAAATATTTACTGTATGTGTGTGTATTTATACATACATAATAAATATACACAGTACACATACATATATTACGTAAACAAAAACTTTGATTTTGGATGCGATTAATCGCGATTAATTGTTTCACAGCACTAGTTTCTAGAAAATTCGAGTTTTTTAAATTGTGTTTCTCTACAAACGGCTCATTGAGACTTCCGACTCTAAATGATAGACCTGTTCTCTGCAGATTGCCTTTTTTTAATTCAGTATTTCAATTACTGTAGAAACTCACCCTCTTTCTGGCTCTTGTGCATGTTCCTCCTCTTAGTGGTGAAACCTGAAATGTATTTCAGAAATATCATTAATCCTAAACTAATGCTAAAAACCTAAATGCTTCTTGCAGATACAATGCACATATTTAGACTACTATGTTTACATCTTGCATTTAGCTGGCAGACACTAAAAAAAGCAAAGAAAAGTTGACCTACCATAGTGTTTTTACTGTGAGCTCCACGCTAGTGTTTAGCTTAGTCACTAAAACTTTGAGTGAGACTATATCTGTGTCTGCCCACTAGTTAAAAATAGACACGTTCATATACTGGGTGTGTGACAAGGGTTTTTTGGCACACAAGAGTCAAGTTACATGTTCTGTAACCATAGCTGCTCTAGGTACCCGGTGTTTTCAAGACACTGTGTCAAGATTAAAGATGACATGCCATCTCAAACTTTTCTTAAGCTGTTCTTTTCAACTGTGCTGCATTTGGCTGTTTGAATGCAATAATTATTTCATGCACATATGGTGTTTTTAAACATTTTCAGCATTATTTATTTACATTTGTTTGTTAGGCCTATTTATTCAACAGTGCTTTTCTAATCATACAATTATTGTGCATATGGTGCACACAAAAATGGTACATTTTACTCTATAGGTTTATCATCCCCATTCATGCTCGCATGTTTGAACAAAAACATAAAACATGACAAGAGCTATGGAAATCTAAAGCGAAGTGAAGAAACACATTCTGCTTTACTGTAAGTTATTGTTTTAGTTTTACAGAGAGAGAATAAAAGGCAAGATTAAGTTAGAAATCAAACACAAAAAGTACCTTTAATATCTGAACATCTGGGAGTCAAAATTAATTTAAACCTAGAAATAAAATGATTAATAAATAACCATAAATAATAAGATTTTGCATTCTAGGCAGATGAGCAATTTTGTGACAGTGATAAAGTGGAAATGACTACTGTCAATAAGCAAAAATGTAACAAACACTCAAACATCCTGAAATGATCATTTTTAAATTAATTTTTACACTCCAGTTGTTATCATTTGTAAAGAAACATATATTAGTAGAATATTAATTTAACAGTAGTAAATATTAGCATAATATAAATAGAATCATTTTCACTAGTGGATATTGACTCACTGTAACTACCAAATATTCAAAATAAAAGTTCCAGTTACAGTATCATTTGCGTCTCATAAACAAAGAAACCAAACTGTGTCTCTCCTTTCCTTTGTAGTCAAGCATACTGGCCAGGGCAAAAGGCTCAGTTTTCAGTTCAGTTTGGTAGAATGGACAGTGTTTCAGGTGTTCAGCCATTGATGGTAGAGCCCTGCATTTAAGCCCGGGCCCGATGGGCCCCGACTTTTTTACGCCCCCTCGGGCCGGGCTTCGGGCAGATCAAAGACAATTTTTAATATAACTCCGACTGGATTTGTCTGAAAGAAGAAAGTCATATACACGTAGGATGCATCGGGGGTCAGTAAAACGCAGCCTAATTTTCATTTTTGGGTGAACTAACCCTTTAAGCTTGCCGCAAAGCATCGGCAAAAGTAATTACCGTAAATGTGTCAGGGCGAAAGAGGATGGAGATATTTGAATTATTTAATAATAAATAGTGTTTTCTGAGTCGGTGTCGCAAGGATGAAGTTGCCGATCCTGACTCGCCATCTCCTCATTAGACGCACCTTTAGAGAGAAGTGCATCTTTACGGATTATGATTTTAATGTTTTTGATTTGTTTTATTATGTTAAGTAGTAATTTAAAGCCTTCTATAGATATATTTGTCATGTCTGTGAGACATGTATTCGCTGAGTCTTGGTTCATTTTTGTGAAGCGCGCCTGTTCAAGACGAGACGGCAGAAAGCGCATCATTCTTTATTTTATAAAAGCACAACGTTTTGTTGATATTGTGAGTGCACACAAATAAAAGTAGACCCTTTACAGTTACGCGCTGGCGCCTCCATGTCCTGCAAAGCGCGCTTCAGCTTACACTCTCCGCACAAAATATTGGCTATAGCGCACATTTATCTAGGTTTCACGTTTAAACATTTTTATATGCTTGAACTGTTTTATATCTATAGATTTTATTTTAGCCAAGTCGTGATGATTTGAGAAGGCTAAATTGATCAAACATAGGCTCACTGTCTGCCGCTGGCCGCTTGGTCGTTAATTTAACAAACAGAAAATGCTCCAAACGTTTTTCTAAATTAACTTAATAAAAAAAACGAAACGAAATATAATCACTTTGCCATTACATGAACTATTTTAATAGCTGGAACAGTAGTATAAGCTGTTTTGGGAGAAGGGGGCTCGGGTCGGACTCGGGCCGGGCTAGGATCTGAGCATCTCGGGCCAGGGCAGGGCTAGGGCCTAAATTTGAAGCCCGTGCAGGGCTCTAATTGATGGTGTGTTGCCTATGCACCAGTTACCAACTTTACTAAAAAGAGTCCTGAACTCCCAGACCTAAGAAAGAGCGATAGAGAAATATAAAGAAAATAATATAATTAAAATCAATAAATCAATGCAGATTTTGAATTGTTAGAATCTTTTCAGAAATATGATAGCAATAAATTCTAAACAAATGGTTGCTTGGTTTAATTCATTGCTATAACTAAAAAAAAAAAAAAAAACATTAAAAATATATTTGCTGACAAATGCTGAAATGTCTTACTTTGGTAGGTTTCCAGCGGGTTCCTCCATGAGACTTCTTACGCCACTTAAAGCCCACCATTCCTCTCTCCTGCAGAAGTGTGGCACATATATCCCTGAACAATCGGGAGACTAAGGATAGCTGGGACAGGGTGAAACTATCCAGGTAACTAATGATGTGGCAAAGCACCTCGAAGGGAAGGTTACTGAGAGAATCTTCATATTTGATATGTGCCTTTAGTGGAACGGTCTGTGAATCGCTCATAAGAGAGGCAGGAACCTCAGGAGTGAGAGTGAAAATACTGAGGTCTTGGTTATAGGAGACTTTGGCCCTGTGTGTGGAGGGCTGTAATCTTCTCTGACTGAAGGTGCAACCAAGGTAGGCCAAAGGACATCTCTGCTCAAACCAGCCACTCAGAGAGGACTGGATATCCAAGTGCACGTTCTTAAAGTGTGAGGCAAACTCATCCCGCAGGAAGAAATGGCCACACAGGAACGTGAAAGCTGAGGTTGATTTGTTGTGTCTGAGCGTATCCGCTTCTGTATCGAGGTCAATGTGAAGTTTCAAATCCCTGCCTGCTGTAATTTCAGTCAGAGTTGCGTTGGATTTGAAGGGAGCTGTGGCAAAATTATACGTCTGTGTTGCGATATCGACATAAAGTCCATCTGTTGCCACTGTTTCACTTATTTTGTGGCCTCTTATCTCAACCTCTGCATAACAAAGTAGGGTTGAAAACATCTCATCCATCTCCCCACCATCTTTCTTAGACCTATCCAGGTCAGATGTGCCAACGCCCTTGTGCTCGGTCATTACTCTCGTATTGAATTCTCTAAGTTGAATGCGTCTTTGTTTGTAACTACTGGGAACCTTAAAGGAACGTAGAGTCTGGACTGGTATTGGCTCCAACTTCCCATAAACAAAATCTCTCTCTCTGGGCGTGCAAGCATCCATCTGACCAAAGGAGATCAACATGCGCCCATGATGCACTATGTACATGTTGAATTTTCTAGGTTTCACTTCCTGTCCGAGTCGCTCCAGGACACCATCCTACCAAGGTGCCAGTCCAGTTTTGATGATATCCACATGGGATACGTTTGCTTCCTTTTTCTCGGGCTGTACAGAAGCTCCTTGTGGCTTTGAAGAACCTTTAGAAGAAGTCTTTTTTCCATTCTGTTCTTCTGTTTTCGATGCCTACGCCTCTGCCTGCTTGCAACCACCCATTTCCATGCTAAACATCTTTTCGAAAAGATTGTACTTGTCCTTGTCAACAGGACTATTGAGGACCACATCTTCTTTCAGAGCTTTCTCACAAGCTTTAGATGGTCCATTCACCAAGCCTCCTCCTGAACCTCCACGTCCATTGACGTGCATCCCATTACACACAGTCTCTTTTCCTACTGCTTCCTCCTCATCGTCATACTCCTCCACTGCGGCAGGCTCCTCTTCTTGTTCTGCCATTAACTCATAACCATTTCCTCATTTTCAACCGGGCACATAGATGTTTCTGGTCTCTCAGTGCCATGGAAAGGTCCAGTGATTCTTGCTCGTGGAGCTCTTTCAGTAGGTTTGTATACAAGGGGGCATCTGGGTTCTCAAGAGGCCAACGGTTCCACTCCATCGAGCAGCAGACGACGCTCGCGGGACACACCTCAAGGTGTTTGGCCAGCCGAGAGTGACACATGGTGAAAGGGCAGCCATAGTGAGCATTGAGACAAGGGACCTTCTCATTGGGACACAACAGGGAGTGTTCATCCTCTTTACACATGTGGAAGGAGGCCCCACAAAGCAAGCGGCAGTTGATGACCATGCATGACACAGACACTTCTATGGAGGCTTTGCAGCGGCGACTGAAACAGGTCTCACAATGTCTGTGCAGCCTCGGACCGGATCCTCCTCTGTGGAAAAACACAATAGACAAGCACAACAAAGCAACTTGCACTGGTTCCAAATTGGAATTTCAAAAAGACTAGCACAGAATTCATTCTATATTCTATAATCTAGTCCTATAGCAGGGGTCACCAAACTTGGTCCTGGAGGGCCGGTGTCCTGCAGAGTTAAGCTCCGCCTCCAACCCTAATCAAACACACCAGAACTAGCTAATCAATGTCTTACAAGGCATACTAGAAACTTCAAGGCAGGTGTGTTGAGGCAAGTTGGAGGTAAACTCTGCAGGACACCGACCCTCCAGGACAGAGTCTGGTGACCCCTGTCCTATAGAAACAGGAGGGACTTTCTCATTCGAAAGCGCATTTTGATTGGACAAAAATTTTGATTAATTTAGATCTATCTGATTTTGAGTCAACTTTTATGAATACAAAAGCATACGAATGGCTTCTGTAATGTTGAATTAATTTCAAAATAAGAGTACAACACAAGACGGGAACACAGGCTGGGATCATGACAGCCTCAAATCTAAAATATGTGGACTAAAACCACACAAAAAAAACAATCTTGAGCTATATTAAGTTATCTCATCTTTGCTCAATTAATTAGAAAAATAACGGCATGGAGCAGTTTCATTACACTTTTCACTTTTCATTACACCATAATGCTCTATAATATAATGCTACAAAATTCTGTAATTCAAATCTGCATTATGACATATTTTTACATACAAAATATCACTGAGTAACCAATATTTTAATAATCAGAAAATGATATGTACATACCATTATTATCTGAAGCAGTGTCAATGTGCAACAGCAGCTTCTGGAAAAAAGGTAGTATCTTATTCATTAAAATATTGATCAATTATCTGTATGCATTTATATATTACATTGTGCTAAAACATATATTTTCCTTATAAAAGTACCTGGTTTTGTAAGACTTTGCTGTAAGGGCAAGCGGCTGTAGACAGCACTGACAGCAGAACCTAAACCGTTACCAAACAACTTACCTAAAGTGTGAACCATGTCTCAAGAAGTTCAAAATATTCAATGTTAAAAATAGTTGCCTCAGCTGTCAGTAGCAAGTTACATGACTTGAAGGTACTGAGGAAAATTTGACAAACACATGACAAACATTGTCAAATAAAAATCTATTTTTGTCTCTCTTGCTATAATTATAGCTCTTTACTACCTACAGAGGGCGAACAGAAGACAGGACAGATGAGCAGAAAGAGTTTAAACCTGTTTGTTTTTTATGGTTTCATCAGTGGGTCACCAGATGGCAGTCTTTCCTTTTGGTTTAAGGAACAGGGAGGGATCCACAAGCACACAGCATATTATTCAAGAAACCCTTTTGGTATCTCAACACAAACACATTTTGTGTTCTTCTCCATCCTTACCCTTTCCATATTTTTATTAATAAGTTTTTGTCATGTGATGTTCCTAATGTAGTTGCCTTTTTATCAGAAGGCTCGGGAACATCCATCTTTTTTTTCCAAACTGCTTGTCCTCTGTAGAGTTGCAGGGATGCTAGAGCCTATCTCGGCATATCTGGCCATAGTAAGTTTTTGTCATGTGATGTTCCTAATGTAGTTGCCTTTTTATCAGAAGGCTCGGGAACATCCATCCTTTTTCCAAACTGCTTGTCCTCTGTAGAGTTGCAGGGATGCTAGAGCCTATCTCGGCATATCTGGCCATAGCAGGGCTGGCTCAGAAACAAGTACAATTAAAAATTTTAATTGATGCCGTTAACTAATATAACTTTTTACCATCATGAAATTCTACAGAAAAAAATAATTATGTGTAGTTTGGTGTGGAATGCAATTGAATGCTATAGTATAGCATACTATACCACAGTATATATAAAATGCACTATAGTAGGCTAACCACATTTTCTGACAAATTATCATGACATGATAAATGTTATTAGAAATTAATATGATATATTCAATTAAAAAGAGTAACTTTTAAAATAGTGGTATTTTTGTTTATTTCACTGGTGGAAACCAAGTAACAAATGCCAGTACCAGTTTAACTGTAGTATTTAGGACTAAATGTAGTATTATTTGTTGGAACTATAATTACCATGGTACATTTTTTGAAAGAGGGGCTATAGGAAGCCTATGAAGTGTAGTTAGTACATAGTACAGTGTAGTAGCTATGGTATACTATATAGTTCCACTGTAACCATGAATGTTAAAATGTAAAACTTAAAATCTGTGTAGGCCCTATATTAATTGTGGTAATCAAATGTATTAAATAAGCAGTTCTGTCAACTGTGGCCTGTATTTTTGTTATATATTTATGGGCCCTTTCTGGTCATGAAATTTCTAGTTTTCTAACATGTAGATCAAACACTTAAATGTTTTATTCAAATTAAACAAGAAAGTATGCTGATTCAGATTACTTAATATCCATCCAAATAAAACCCAGCATGTTACATTTTTCTGTCCTGAAAATCCTTCATATTTGTACACAGAGACGACTTCTAGAGTCACCTCAGGAGGGTGTAGTAGCCTGCATACCAAGCACAGCACAGCCGCTAATCACGTCCTGATGTTTTACTGTAGGTGAGCGGGATCAGACCAGTAGGAGTCACCGCTACGCTCGCTCTCTCGCTCTGCTGAGCCTCTGTGATTGAGCAGGGAAACAACATGCCGGAAGTGGGGTTTCGGGACTCGTAAGCGTGAAAAGTTTACTCTATTAAGAAAACTACTTTTCCCGAGGATTAACGCTGTTCTTCAGGTTTTGTTTCACTGTTTCATTCATTCGCACTTTTACAATGGGGCTCCCGGCGCTGGAATTCAGTGATTCTTTTCTGGACAGTCCTGACTTCAGAGAGCGACTCAAATGCCACGAAATTGAGCTGGATCGTACTAATAAATTCATCAAGGAACTAATCAAAGATGGAAATATGCTTATAAGTGCGCTGAAAAGTAAGTTACAGGTCGTGTGTCTTTTTAAAAGTAAGATAATCTGTGATTTATGGAGGTTTATAAGCGAGAAAGCTCAGATTTGTTGTGCTATTTAAATATTTTTTATTATATATATTAATAATTAAGAAAGGACCAATTAAGAAAGTACCTATGATAAACTGGTAGCTGACCTTTTACCCTTTTAAAGACATTTCATTTAACTACTTAAAACTACAGCTCCCCATGTAAAGGGTCTTCAGAGTCTTATTAACAATTTAATCTCAAAAAGCAAATCATTACAAACATATTTAACCACTCTAATATCAAACAGGTTGAGGAAGTGAACATGTACACTAGGGTTGGTGCACGCCATCATTTAATGCTTGTTTATTCAGCTGGTATCTGATGTGATATCAGAAAGGAGACAAATCTCTGCTAGATATGCTGTTATCAGCCACTTCACCAGCATGGCTCCTCCTGCCTTCCTCTAGATATATTTGCTTTGCACTAGTCTTAGCCTTTGAACATTTAGGTCCAATCAGCTTTGACTATTTCTTGTTATTTTCAGCATTATTCTCTTTCACAACTTTCTCCTTTATTCTCAGCCACAATGCAGTCTGGCAGAAGGCTCATTTGGGCTTTTGTACTAAACAAAATCAGTGAATGTCTTCCAGAAAAGACCTACATCACTAATGCTTTAATTGACTTGAAGTATTTGTGATGTTATCTCCTTCCTTTTAGTCTGAACAAATCACAGCTTATATAATATTATATTAATAACTGAAAACTCAGTGAATATGCTCAAATTATTAGGAAGCTCTGTCACATAACTGTTTGTTGTCTCTCTGACAGATCTATCTGCAGCTGTGCAGAAATTTTCCCAGTCTCTACAGGATTTCCAGTTTGAATGCATCGGAGATGCAGAGACAGATGATGAGATTAACATTGGTAAGTAGTTGGCAAATGATCGAGATGAAAATTATTTGAATAATCATGCAATTGAATAAATTATACAATTTCTTATCCGGAGAAAAATTTAATTCTGTCATCATTTACTTACCTTAATGTCTTTCTGAACCAGTACTCTTTCTTTCATGCAACTCTTTCATGCAAGGAAACGTTTAGTAGAATGTTGAAGCCGCTCTCATTCATACTAAAAAAGTGGATGGGGACAAAAGGAGTCAATCCCAAAAAAGTACCCTAAAGAAAATTTACATTGTTATTCACAAAAAATCTTGCCTTGAGAATTTAGCTTGATAGCTAAGATTGCCATTCATTGTATGGAAAATTCATTTCTTAGTCATTCAGCTATGAATAACTCCTTTGTCTCACAGACTAAAGAAAGTCATACAGGTTTGGAATGACGTGAGAGTGTGTAAATAATGGCAGAACATTCATTTGTTGTGTGAACTATCCCTTTAAGCTGTAAATAGTGATGTAAACTTTGAAACAGTCTCCAAAATGTTCATGCCTCCATAAGCTTTTTATTTGCAGCTGTCGTCCTAAGTCACCCACCAACAGTAAGCTGAGAAAACACACATTACTGTAGCATTACAGCTCCATAGTGTCAAACACAACAGTGATGGTTCTTTATCAGACAGACAATTGCTGCCTGGCATTTAGAAAACCATGAACCCAAACAACCGTCTGCAAGGTGTGAGAATGTTCCTTTCTGGCCCTGGCTGTCCATATTGGTCATAACACTCTTAGATATTTAGGCTGGTGAGACTCTGATAATTTGCAGCTTAGTGTTTAATGTTAAAATGTACCCCTTTTTTCTTTAAAATACATAAAAATCTTTCATTTAATAGGGTTTGGCAATACTGGTTATGGTTGTACTGATTTAAAATAATGGCCATACACTACCTTTCAAAAGTTTGAGGTAATAAGATTTTTTTCTAACTATCTGATCAAATAAATGCAGCCTTGGTGAGCATAAGAGACTTCTTTCAAAAACAGTTAAAAAAAATAAAATAAAAATGCACCCCAAACTTTTGAACAGTAGAGTATGTTTGCGATAAATCATAATGCCAGTTCTTTGAATGTGATATGAATATCTCAACAGGATGAGTATTGTATCATGCATGCCTAGCACGTCCTTTTAAGTGCATCTCTGCGGATTTGTGGTTCTCCTGCTACATTTGCAAAGCAGATTTGTCTTGCTGTAACATGATTTTGAAATGACCGAGGGTGTGTTTATCTGTAGTCTGTGCTTCTAATAGAAAGTAGTTGAAAGTAGTTCTTATCTGAGTTCCTAATTTGATATCTGGAGGAGTTAAAATCCTCAGAGAATGATGAGGGGGACTGAGAGGTGGGACCCTGCTTATCGCAAAACAGAAAAATGCTGTATATCCCAGGACAGGAAGTGATGTGGCCAAAGCGTATTTTGTTTAGGGGAAAAAAAGCACAATCTCAGAATCACAACATCATGTGATTTTAGTAGCATGACATAATATCAACAGTAGTTTATTTTAGATCACAGTTGTTTTCTTCTGCATGGTTTAAATCATTTCTCAGGTGCTGGTTTTAGCCTGTATCTGGATTATATTTTAAGTATCAGCAACAAGTATTACAGTATTACAACAAGGCATATTCAGGAACTAACATGAACAATCACGCTGTCAGAAATGTAATGGATCACTGTAAAACATGCAATTCAGCTTTTGAAATGATTTATCTTCCCTTTTTTTCTATGGCTGACCATGTTGCACACATGCAGGGCTCATACAGGAAACATGCTTTATGTTACTCTCACATTTCTACATCTTGAACATGTGGTCTGCTGTTTCTGGAATACCCCTTTGTGCATTGATCAGTTGTTGGGTGGCCATGGTATTTATTTTTTTATTTTTTTTTATTTTTTTTGCGTAGCTAATATTATATGCAGGTTTTCTGTATTTCCTTTATGCCAAAGGTTCAAAGGCAAAATCAGATGTGCTGATAGAGTAATTACAGATCCAGAGCTGATAATTCATGATTGAAATTCTTTCTCTCTTATCACAGCCCAGTCATTGAAGGAATTCTCCCAGCTGCTGAACACGGTGGAGGAGGAAAGACGACGACTAGTAAGTTGCTTTGTTTCTTTTGTTTCTAAAAAACTACCATTCAAAAAGGTTTTTTTTATATATTGGAAAGACGTCTCTTATGCTTCTTAAGGCTGTATTTGATAAAAAATGCAGTAAAACATAAATATTGTGAAATTTTATTACAATTTAAAATATTTTTTTCTGTTGAATATATTTAAAAATTTCATTTATTCCTGTTATGGCAAAGCTGAATTTTCAGCAGCCATTACTGCAGTCTTCAGTGTCACATGATCCTTCAGAAATCATTCTAATGCTGATTTGGTGCTGAGGAAATTTGCACTTGAAAAGGAGATTTGAAATATAATCTTTTGTAACATTATAAATGTCTTTACTGTCACTTTTGATCAATTTAATGCATCCTTGCTGTACAAAATAATTAATTCCATAAAAAAATGGAAGCGTCTTTTCAGTGAATCTGCATTTCAATTAATCAATCAGTTTTTAAATGGACTATCCCTTCAAGTTATGTAGGTTTAAAATCTCGCCATAAACACACCACATGATGTGGTCTACTTCAAAAGTACCGCAAACCTCATAAATGAAGTAGCCATAGTGATCGTTTGCTTTCTAGTAGTTGTCTCTTTATTGTTCTTTTTATGTGGTATTGTTCACACATAGTTAAAGTTTCATAGCACACTTCTAGCCTAGTGGTTTAGCACCATAAGTGTGCGCTATTTTGAGGGAGAGTTTTTATGAGCTTCCACAGTCAGGTCTAAGTGTTATGAGAAACAGAAAGATGCTTTCTGTAGGTCGTGACTCTTCGAGGAGGTAAGGGAAACGGCATAGATCAGCAAGTGCAGACAATAATGAAATATCACTCATGCTGTTTCTCTTAAATATCATTGGCAACATCAATGCCAACAGCATAGCATCTTCATTGCCATCAGCTGCAGCCGCTAATGGGTGCTTTTATGGGCATTAAGCATGAGGCAGCGTGTTGCCAGGAATATTACTGCCATTCACTGCTGCAGCTGGTGGATCATTAGTCATAGTACAGCAGCAAAAGACCTCACCAGGAAAACAATGCTCCTCTGTGCTTCACTGCTGACCCTATTAACAAACATGCAGCTTTGTTTGGGATTCATGAGACACTTTTCTGTACATTTCTTTTATTGATAATATAGTTTGAATACACTACCTTTCAAAAGTTTGGGCTAATTTTATTGGCAAGTCTCTTATGCTCAGCCAGGCTGAATTTATTTGATTTAATAATAATGTCAAATATTTTTACAATTTAAAATAACTGTTTTCTATTTTAATACATTTTAAAATGTAATTTATTCCTGTGATTTCAAAGCTGAATTTTCAGCATCATTACTCTAGTCTTCAGTGTCACACAATCCTTCAGAAATCATTCTAATAGGCTGATTTGGTGCTTAAGAAACATTTCGTTATCATTATCAGTGTTGTTAACACTTGTGCTGCTTAATATTTTTGTGAAAACTGTGCAACATTTATTTGAAATAGAAATCTTTTGTAAAATGATAAACGCCTTTTAGGGATGTAACGGTATGAAAATTTCTTATCACGATTATAGTGACCAAAATTATCACGGTTATCAGTATTATCACGGTATTGTTAAAATGTGCTGGAGATGTTAAAAAAGTACCGACACATAAATCACTTCACCAAATTTTATATTTAAAAATAAACAAACAACAAATAAAATTATTTTTGTTTTCATAATCACTAAAACAATAACATTACCAATGATGTTCGGATTTTAAATGACAACTTGACTGACAACAGTTTAATAGCATGTTGAAATATCTAATGTAAATGTTCAAATAAAGCTTTGAAAAAGTTTATTAAAAAGGTAAACCTCACATTTCAGCCTTTAAATAAAGAAAAGATACAAGTCAAAATGCTAATTGATTAATAAATGATTATATGCATTTTATCTGCTCCATAAATAATTCTAGATTATTATCTGTGTAGATTATTAAATGTGTAGAATCCACATAAGCTTGTTTTTCGTCAACCAGTCAAAATTGACAGCAGGGCATGCAAATTCAGTCCGTTTTTGGCCAGACAGAAACTGCACACAGGCTGAATGTGTAAATATAAGTCTCTGTAAATCCACTCGCTGACAGTAGGGATGCAGCGATTAACCGGTTTCGCAATTAACCGCACTTTAAAACGTCACGGTTAATTAATCGTAAAGGTTCCTTGTTTTTCATCAACCGGTCAAAATTTACAGCAGGGCATGCAGATTCGTTTTTGGCCAGAGAGAAACTGCACACAGGCTGAATGTAAATATAAGTCTCTGTAAATTCACTCGCTGACAGCAGGTGGCGCTTATGGAAAAGCTGAATTAGAGCTGTTTCCCGTAACCTCCGAGGACAAAGCAGTATTGCGATTAAGAACACTTACTTCAGGTATTACATGGAACAAGATGAAAACAAAATGCCATCGAATCGTTTCTGAAGAGAGTCAGAACCTTCAGAGGTACATTCATATAATTAATTCATTCATATTTTCATTTGTATAATTCCCTTAGCACTCTTTTAAAACCTCCCAGCTTTTCCGCCCTGTTGTCACTCAAAACGAAACTGCTCTGCGTGCTGTGCGCACGTGAGACTGTTACTTAAAACTGTGCTTTATGCTGGACAGTATTTATTTATCGCGAGTTGTTCAAATCGCGGTAAACTAATACGGTTTTAATGATAATTAAAAGATGAAACAGTAATAATAACCGTGGGGAATTTTATCATGATTTATCGTCAAACCGGTAATCGTTACATCCCTAACGCCTTTACTGTGATGTCTCTAAATGTTTTTACTTTATCAGTTTAATACATCCTTTTATACTTTCCTACTTCTGACTCCAAACTTTTGAACGGTAATGTACATATTTGTATCTACTGATAGCTGCAATCAGCCATATTTAATATTTATGTACATGCAAATATGTTTAAGTGGTCTGTTTGAATATTTTTTCCTCTGTACAAACTTTTTTGTCATTATATGTTATGATTTTTAATTAGTCATTGTTGTATAGAGCAGAATGACTTCTGGCCAAATCTAAACTGAAGTCTTGTAAACGCAAAACTGAAGTTATTCGCTGTAATGGTGTGACTGTAAGACAGCAGCCTCTATTGTAACAAAGACAAACATCTCTATTGTTTCTTCTGGGCTTGTGTCTGGATGTCTAATAAAAATGCTGAGGTCAAACCTTAGGTCATCCACTCATGACACTTTGTGTTATTGGCTCGTACCTTCAGATGATTGCTTTTCCAGCTTGTAGATCACAACGTTGTTTCCTTTCTCAGTGAGAGACCTGTGTAATGCTTCCTTACGCAATAAAAATCATATCAGTGAGTCGTTCCTGCTCTATATATTCATGTCATCATATTTCGTAAAAAATTTTAATTTTCTTTTTTCAGAACGTCTTAATGAAGTGAACATATACAGCTGAATTTTAAATAAATTCACTACTGTTTTTGTCATTTTATAACTTTTTCGATAAAGAACTGGCAGGTATTTTGAAATATTCCAGATTTCTTCTCTTTTTTTTGCCTATAAACAGTTTTTTTTTCTGATGTTTTCTTGTTAATATTGTTATAATTGGTGATCAGTTTTATTGGTTTGTCCATTGTTGTCAAATATACTTGTTCCATTCCATTTTGTTAGTTTTGTAATATACCTTTAATTAAGAAACCCTGGTCTTTAATGACATCATCTTCCAGGAAGTGACATCAGTGACATCAACATTTTTGGTTGGCTAACAACAACCCAAACATTCTGTGATGTTTTGTGGTGTTAGTTTGTTTGATTTACTCTACAATAGAGTTGTAAAGGAAATTACCCTAAAAGTGGATTACATTCAAAATGTGTCCGTACCCAAAGGAAAAACTATTTGTTTTGAATTGGAAACACTTGATTTGTCCAAGAGGATATGAAATATGTTGCATTTGCTTGGACAGCCCCAGTCTGCAAGCATCCAAGCTGCAGTTTCAGTCCCATCCATTGTTCACTGGAGAAAGGAGAGTGTGTCAGCGGAGCTGTGTGAAGAGCCTCAGGGGAAGAATTACCCAGCAGCCTCTTACAGTTTCTTTACTTCCTGCAGACCGTGGCCGTGTTACGCTTCAGTCTCACAGGCTCCTGCGCTGGGCCTCTCAGGATGACAAACACCTCCGTCAAGCTGAGAAAGTCCCCGAGAGCCTTTTCATTCATAGACGTACAATAACAGAGCCAAAGGGTGAATAACTCCCAGTAAATGCATTGCCCTCCCACATGGGTGCAGATGGGAAGTACTCTGTGTTACTGGAGCATGGTGCCGAGACGGTCAGGTCTAGAGGCTGTGTCTCACGTAACGGTGAATCATTATGTAAACACAACTGTAGTAGTGTTTTATTGAACTTCTGCCATTGTGTTCTGCCAGATTAGTAGACGCTCTCATATCCAGAGGTACTTTCATCTTAGGCGCACTGCCTGCCAACATGCTCTCTGCTTTAAGTGGGAGGCATTTTCCCACATGATGAATCGGACTGATGTAAGACGTGAGTTTCCTCTCTGGCTAAAAAGGGCCATGGGAAGTTTTGACGGGAGAAACTCTTGAGCAAACAGAGCGACTGTCTGCACTCAGCGCTCGGTGCTCTGCTGTATCTGAAGTGCTGAAAGGCCTCTTGCTTTAATGAGATATGAGTGCTTATTGTTGACTTCAGTTTAGTTCAACAAGTGGGTCAATGACGTAATGCTTTTTGAATAATTTATTTCGAAATGCATTAAAAATGCAATTCATACATATGTTAACTTGAATACACCTCAGCTATTATGAATATGTTTTTAAAGTTCTGCATTAAAATGTATTTTGATAATTTTGGGAAGGCATAAATTGTCAGGTGTTGCAACTGTCATGAAAAAAGAGGAAAAAATATAAAATTCTTAAAAAGGAAATTAAATAGTTTGGTGTAATTTATTATTATCAGTAAGTAGTAGTATTTAAATATTTTAACAGTATTTTTAAATGCTAACAATATTTTTAAATGCTTCCCTGCTTATTAATATTTTAAAACCTTTGTCTGCCAAATTAAAGTCATGTTGTGCGACCAACATGTAGAGACATAAAACAGGAAATTATATCATATAGGGGACCCCTGCAGACCCTCATGACTCTGTGTCAAGGTCAATGAATTTCTGAAAATATTAGATCATTTGACCCGTTTATGACAACACAAGGTTAGTTCAGGTTGTGAAATATCATGTGATGCGACTCCCAAAAAATCGAATCATATAATTCTTGATATTTGTGAAACAAACAAAGACTTTTACATTTGAAAAAAATAATTGAAAAACATTTTTGAAAATAATAAAGATATGTACGATCACGTTTTCAGTGTGTAAGGAAATTGTTATCGCTTTTATTTGAAGGTTACACCACATGACACATTTATTTATTTATTATTTGAAAATGGTATAAACATTTTCCAAAACTATGCAAAATTCAATTTCTAAGAACTTTGCAAAAGTTGATTTTTAAAAGATTTTCCCTTTTCTTTATTGTGGCCACTCTTATATGTCCCATGTGCAGCTCATCTGTCTGCTGCTTATAAGCCTGTCATGGATGTTTGTGTAAGGCAAGCTTGTTTGACTTGTTTAAAAAGTTTAAAATGAAAGTTCAGCATTTTATGTATAACATTTAAACGGTAAACCGAACTTAAATTTAGTATAAATATGCTGTTGGTTTACACTATAGGGAAAGACTCAGCTGTGCACCATGAGCCGAACAGGAAATGCACTCATATCTTAAAAATGAAGTTGTCACTTACATCCTTTCAAAGCCTATAGCATACATCTGGACTTGCTTGGAGTCTGTACATTTTCTATTATTTGCAAGTGCAAATTCCATTAATGTTGATGTGGGTGGATGGAGCCTGTAGAGATGGACGGTCAGTGCTGCCGCCGGCTGAGCAAAGGCAAGCATGTGGAACTTATTTTGACCAATTCTCCAGCGAGACATGAATCCTCCGTGCTGCGCCTGGGAAAGTGTGTAAAAGGAACTAGTGTATGTAATTGTGTGTTTTTCCAATCGGAGTGCCTACATGAAAATGGTACTAATTATAGTGCCGTTATTTTACAGTATATAAAAGAAATTTCCTTGGATACATTCACGCACCGTGCCGCCTGTTAACTATTAACGGACTGTGATGTCAATGAGTTCACACATTAAGAGAACCACATTGTTCAATGTGCTTTTTAACACTACAGACTGTAAAATGGGTGAATTTTACATACTTCTGCCACTTTGGTTTAAGCATATGTTGCAGTTTTTAATCATGTTATAACTTCTAAGATGGAAATACTTTAAATTTATTAAGAAGTACTTAAAGTTTTTCTTATTTTTTCATCATTTAATTAAAATAATAAAATAAAAATATCAAAAGTTTTTTTTTTTTTGCCAATATCCCTTTCCTTCCTTTTTCCATCTAGACTTTGTATTTTAATAAAACTATATTTTTTTTGTAGGTTACTGAAATTCTCTTCTTTTTTTATTTATATTAAATCTTATACTAATGAATACAGGTAGAATGAATGGCTATTTTAGACAATACCAAGGCTAAGTACAAAGCAACCATTTCTCTCAAGGACTATTGATTATTTTGTAATGTTTTATTATATAGTTAAAGGTTTTTGATAGATGATTCATTAGTGTTGGTTTGTCATACTTGACTATTTGAAGTTTTTGATGATTTGTCTTTTATTTAGATACAGAATGCTGACGATGTCTTGATCACACCGCTGGAGAAGTTTCGCAAAGAGCAGATCGGAGCGGCCAAAGTAAGTTGTTAAACCCCATTGTGAGTTAATGTACTACATGTCAGCGGAAAGTAATTTTTACCTACGCTGTGACAGGATCCTATACGGTCAATATAGGTACGTGAAACCCTGCAGGAAGGGGGGAAATTGCAAACACCTGTTGAAGACAAGCGCAGTCAAATTATAGCCAGATACTGTAATGCCACATTGACCAACATGAAATGGCCTGTGAGCGCTGTGCTAGAGGGCACCTTTATAACCAGACTCTAGTTAAAGCTTTACTCTTTCTAGGAGATTAGCTTGTTGTGCTGCATGGGAGCCCTGGTGATCTGTGAATGTGACCCCTCCAGCCGTATTAGAAGAGCTGGAGCGCTGCTGTTGAGCTCAAGGAACCAGAGCCCAAACTCTTGATGCCTTATTTGGTCGTTTTGGCCCAATGCTCTTAAGCGAGAGCTGCGAAGGAACTCGCTCAACTTAGACATTGAGACATGATAGAGGCCAAAGGGAATGGCAGTCCGGCTGTTCAACCTCCCGCAGATGTACTGTGCACATATTCAAACCAAAAAGACTGTCACACACAATGTATTCCTGACTTAAGGTACATAAATATTATGTCAGAATTTGAACAAACAGCTGAATGATAGCTAGATATTTAGATATTGTAAATATTATAATATTTCTTAATAATATTTAGTTTTTATTATTTTTGAAAGAAGTCTCATACTGTATAAGGCTGTAAAAGGCTGTATTTTTTTCATAAAAAATATAGTAATATTGTGGCATATTACATTTTAAAATAACTGTTTATACATATTTTAAAATGTAATTTAATCTTGGTATGGCAAAACTGAATTTTCAGCATCATTACTCCAGTCTTCAGTGGCACATGATGCTTTAGAAGTCATTCTAATATGCTGATTTGCTGTTCAATAAACATTTCTTATTATTAATAACATTGAAAATGAAAATGCAAGATTCGAGTAAAAAAAGTTTAAAAGTACAGAAATTATTTGACATAGAAAACTAACATTATAAACGTATTTACTGTGACACTTTTGATCAATTTAATTATTTTTTTTACAGAACTGACCCCAAAATTTTGAATGCTATAGTGTACATGCATATTATTTCTTTTTTTTATGTCTGTCTATATACTATATAAATCTAAGGTTTACGGTAACACTTTACTTAAAGCTTTTATGTATAATGCATTATAAAGGGTTATTACATGGTATAATGCATTATAATTATTTGTATTGTGTGTTGTAATACATTATATCTTGTCATAAATAATTATAACTGAATTTAAAAAGCAGGTCACACTTTATTTTAAGGTCCAATTCTCACTATTAACAAACAATGATGAACTATGACTTTTGCCTCTATAAACTCCTAATTTGCTGCTTATTACTAGTTAGTAAGGAGGTTGTTAAGTTTAGGTATTGGATAGGATTAGGGATGTAGAATATGGTCATGCAGAATATGTGCTTTATAAGTACTACTAAACAGCCTATATGCTAGTAATATGCATGCTAATAAGCAACTAGTTAATAGTGAGAATTGGTCTCTATACTAAAGTGCCACCAAAATGCATTGTGTAGCAATGAATTAATTAGTGTTATAATGTATTAACTGTGATTACAATTATTCATGACATTGTACAATGCAATATAAGGTGCATTACAAGGCATAATTAATGCATTAAAACAACTTTTATAATGCATTATACATAAAGACTTAAGTAAAGTGTTAGCAGATCCACTTTAATAATGTTTGGCTACCTCTCCTATGATACGTTTGGAAGTATTTCTTTCATGCACAGATAATATTTTCTTTAAAAAAATGCTCTGTATACATGTCTTTTTAAAATCAAACAGAAAGCATACATTCCTAAAGAGAGTGATGTCATTGCTAGCCAGCAGATGGGCCTAGAAACTGGACTAAGCATGTCAAAAATGAGATTCCTTCAGTTTGTTGTTTGGCAATCCAGTCTGTGGTTTAGACGGCGTGTCCATTAGAGGGTCATGGGAAAGGTTGGGCTGAAGTCAAACAGGAAAAACAAACAGCTCCAAACTGGTTTCAGTTGCAGTCAAAAAAAAAGAAAGAAAAGATTCTCATTGCTGGAGGTCTGCAGCATATAAGTGCTTGGTCCAACGTAAATAGGTGATATCAGTGCGTGCACAGGAAGTGGGGGGCTTTTCTGCTGTAAACATCTTTACTCAGCCTCATTTAGAGCCATAGGATGTCTCATACGCACTGTGTTTGTTGTTTTATCTGTGGTTACATGGGTACTCAGAATCATCAGCTCTATCACACTCATCGCTGATGGTACCTCAGTGATTAAGAAAGTGTGTGTATGCCACACATGTCCTGAAGTGACACTCTACTCCTGTTCAGATGAGCTGTTGAGTTACTCATTTAGTTCCTTGTTACCCGTGTTTGCTGGATCATACTAGATTGTCAAATTATCCACAATAAATAGTTGTTCATTTTAACACAATTCAGCTCATAACATAGTTCAGCTTAGCATAATTTCTACTTAAAAAGGCTGCTCTGTTAAATATATATGATGCAGATAAGTTTGTTGTGCTTTAGTTGGTGACTGTATGGTTTTTCTCCACACATTTTGCTTTTTTTAAAATTTACTTTTTTTTGGTCTGACTTTGGGTGTAAATCTGTGAAATTTGATGGAATGGATTTAAAGGCAGAGTAAGTGATTTCTGGTAGCCAATGTTGATATTTGAAATCACCAAAACAAACACGCCCCTACCCCAAAAGGGTCTTGCCCCTATTTTGATAGCTCCGCCCCACATATACGTATGCAACCCAGGCAACGATTAGTTCTGTGAAACAAAGCAAAACCAATGTTACACCGTGTCTACGGACGTGAGCGGCGCAGCGCAACAAATCCCCGACAGAAAACTGCTGCCGGGTTCTATTTATGACGTGCTGACACAAATTTCAATGGTTTTCAACAGTCGTTTGATCGCGTCCAGTGTAGGCAGACTTTAGCTGTTATAGACACGGTGTTACTCACCTATTGAGAAGAAACAAAGCAACCTCGGCGTCCGATCACAGGCCTCCGCTCCTTGAGTTCTCTCCAGCGCTGGAAAGCTGATCCGATATTTACACAGGTCCTACTTCTTGACTTATCGTTCCGCAGACGTTTTCCTCTTTTGTTTTTTATCCGCCATCTCTATCTCTCTGTCGCTCGGCTCGGCTAATGTCCGTCCCATGCACTGAAAGCTCTCTCCTCCACATCACGAGTAGACACGCCCCTTATTGCTGATTGGCTACAAGTTTGTTTTGCTATTCGGCTCGAATCAGTTTTCTAAAGTGTTTTTGAAAAATCACATACCCTGCCTTTAATATGGTGAAATATTTTAAACGGCTCTGCAGAATCTGCATCCAAAAACCTCTACACAGAAATTTTTCGAATGGTTTCAGTTATAATAAAGAAATCAAAAAACAAACATGTTGGTTATGGGGATACGTAGAATTTTATTTAAATAATATTTATTTAGTCTATTACATTTTTTTGTTTGTTTTATTTAATACAATTAATATATGAAATAAAATATATATGTGAAACTGGACCACAAAACCAGTCATAAGGGATTTTTTTTAAATTGAGATTTATACATAATTCTGAAAGCTGAATAAATAAGCTTTCCATTGATGTATGGTTTGACAATAAATAGGACAATATTTGGCCGAGATACAACTATTTGAAAATCTATATTGAGAAAATTGCCTTTAAAGTTGTCCAAATGAAGTTCTTAGCAATGCATATTACTAATCAAAAAGTACGTTTTAATATATTTACAGTAGGAAATTTACAAAATATTTTCATGGAACATGATCTTTACTTAATATCCTAATGATTTTTGGCATAAAAGAAAAATCAATCATTTTGACCCATACAATGTATTTTTGGCTATTGCTACAAATATACCCCAGCGACTTAAGACTGGTTTTGTGGTCCAGGGTCACATATGTAAAATAAATAATATTTAGTAAAATATATAAGATGTATATAATTTATTATTTTATAATGAATATGTATATAATAAAAAATGTCCGTTTGAAATTTGGCAGAAATCTGTAGGCCAGGCTTTCAGCTGAATATTAAATGTAAACTTTTGGAAGGTCAAATGTGAGTCTGCCATCTACTGGTTATAACGTTTCAGGATTAGTTTTTTGGCCTGTTGAATAAAATAAACAAATTAAAACTTTCCTACTGTTTTCATGAGACTCTTATATGGTGTTTTTATCTCTGCAAAAGGTATTTATCATCATAATTACAGTGCAGGAAATTCCAACTCATGTCACCTTTTTTCTTTTTTTTCTTTTTTGAAGGAAGGGAAGAAGAAATTTGACAAGGAGACAGAGAAGTATTACACAGTTTTGGAGAAGCACTTAAGCCTGTCTTCGAGAAAGAAAGAGTCACTTTTGCAGGAGGTAACTTGAATGTTCATTTATTGATATAAAATATCCGGAACACACAGAATATCACATTATTTTCGGAGGATTTCTTTTACCTTCACTGAATGCTTTGATTATACTTTATAGGCAGACACCCAAATTAATAAGGAAAGACAGGTTTTCTATGACGCCTCCCTGGAATATGTTTTCAAAATCCAAGAAGTGCAAGAAAGGAAAAAGTTTGAGTTTGTTGAGCCGGTAAGACACACCTATTTCCATTTCTGCAGTACTATGAATGCAACTTTTGTTTGGGGAGATGAGAAATACGAAGAAGGCTTCCACTTACTAAGAGAAAATTGCTACACTGCTTTTTAATCTATTACATCTTGTAACATCAGCAGTGTTGTTTCTCTGGAGCACATGCCTATCAGAAAGAAAATGATGATTACAGCCACATCCTGCAGCTCTATCAACCTCTGAATATACTGCATGATTATGAGTGTTATTGCTTTTATACAACTGTTCAAACTACCACTGTCTTTCTCGCAGCTGCTGGCCTTCCTCCAGGGATTATTCACCTTCTACCACGAGGGTTACGAACTGGCACATGAGTTTGAGCCATACAAGCAACAGCTACAGTTCAACCTCCAGAATGTAAGAGCTTTCAGATAATGTTACCTGACATATCGGTCTGACAGTAAGCCAATAAAAATATTATGTTTGTATAAAGGCCATTGTGTAGTGCTAAACGTATCATAAAATTGTTGATTGTGTGAATCACACAATCTGTATAATAGAATATCCGGTATGTATTGCTGCATATGGAAGGAATTGTACTTTGGAGTCCAGTGATGTCCCTCTAGAACCGATATACTGTTGTTTTGCTGTTCTCTCTAAAGACAAGAAATAATTTCGAGAGCACAAGACAGGAAGTGGAGAATTTGATGAAAAGGATAAGGTCTGCAGAGCAGGACTTTAAAGCTCCAGGACAGTGGACCATGGAGGGCTTCCTCTATGTGCAGGAGAAGCGTGAGTATCCCCCTGAGCATGTCCAGGTCACAACTAATAATAAAATCATATATTTAAATATTTTTATATAGCTTTTCTATTCATAAATTAAGAAAATATATGTATTTAGATTTTTTTTTTAAGTTTTTGACATTATGTTCTCCAAGGCTGGATTTATTTGACTAAAAATGCCATAAGAACAGTAATATTGTGAAATATTATCACAATTTAAAATAAATGCTTTGTTTCAATATATTTAAAATGTAATTTATTCCTGCGATGGCAAAGCTGAACTTTCAGCAGCCATTTCTACATTCTTCAGTGTCATTAATTTCTTGAAAAAAAAAATAGATGTGTAATAAATATAAATTCATGTTCACTGCAACAATTGAAATCCACTAATGATCACCTGTTTTCTGTTGAAGGACCCTTGGGGTGCACATGGAGTCGACATTATTGCACGTATGAGAAAGGGACCAAAATGTTTACGATGAGCAACTCTGAATTCAAGTCTGGAGGCAAACAGGTATTAAATGTTCAGCATTTAAAGGGGTCATCGGATGCCCAGTTGATATAATTATTTAGGGTCTTAATGAAAAGTCTATTACGTACTTTGGTTAAAATTTCTCAATGGTAGTGTAAAACAACACCCTTTTTACCTTGTCCAAAACAGCTCTGTTCACAACCCGTTTCGGTGCCATGCCCTTTAAATGTAATGAGCTACGGCTCGCCCTGCCCCTCTCTTCCGTGGGGTGACAAGCAGTTCTCTGAGACTGTTAACTTTATCCGCATTCATTGTGGAACTTGCTAACTAGCACATTATTAGGAAAGGCGATTTGCAAGGATTCATAAAAAAAATTATACTCACTTCTTCTGTAGGTGAAACTGGATCAGCGAAGATAAACATATTTAGGTAGATCGGGGGGCGCATTCCCTTCAAAAACAAACGTAATCCACTGCGTCTTCAGCGGCTCAGATGTCGGGAGTAAATTACGACTGCTATGTCCATTAATACATCCAGGAACAAAACACCTCAATCGCTTAATCTGAGTCATTCTTGTCTACACCTGCTCCAGCATCGAAACAGTGGCGGACTGTTTACAGCTCACTCAGGGTGGGGCTAAGGTAAAACGCTAGTCATGGGAGGGGCCTGTGCAGAACTATGTCACTCTGCAAAGAATCTGTGAACGGCTTGATTTGAGAAAGAGCTTTTTATTTATGGGGATTTAAAAAAAAAAAACACTGGGTGGATTTCTATCATTATAGGGTGGTTGTGTACACACTGCCAACACACATTTCAGTTCAAACAACATGTAAAAGTGAATTTTGCACCCGATGACCCCTTTAACACTAGAACTACCGGAATTCTATAACTACTAGAATGGCCATAGCGGTTATTCTGACCGTTCATACTACACTGAACTGAATGCCATTTTTGTCATATCATATTTACATTCAAAGCTTTTTTGAGGTTTTACAATGAAGCTTTGAATGTCTGTCATCATATTTTATGACGTCATCACCCTAAAAATACGATACTTTTTGTAATATATAATTGTGTAAGAGCTACGTACGTAGACCGCTCCCGAATGTGCGTGCCTCGCTTTGTGTCCGGCAAGCGGGAGAGCAAAAGTTTTTCACCGCAGTGAAAATGTTGTATTTGAAAGTCTAAATGCCAACAAATATGAACTGAAGCAGAATATTCCTGTAGATAAAACAGAAATACATGTTGTGAATTTCGGAACTTTTTTCAATACATTTTTACTTCTGTACTTTACAACGCTCTGGAGTTATTGGAAATGTTTGGATGACATGAATCGGAAACAATTCTATGCAGCCACCACTGTAATCGTGATACCTGAATAAATGGATCTGTTATGATAGTATAGGTAATAATAAACATCGTCACTGTCGCTAAAAAAAAAGCCTAATTAGTTTGTTTTATTTCACATATCAGTCTCGTCGGGGCTAAAATTAGCCTATATGCATTAGCTATAGCATTACACTAGCATAAAAATAATAACAGCTATCACTATTAGTATTATTATGGCTATTTTGTCATAACATTGAAGTAGGCTATTATTGATAACAGCCAGGCTAGTCTTCCAGCCTAACATACCTGGAACCGTGGCAGATTGAATGACAGCACTTGTCGAATTGGAGGTGTCCACCCGCTTTTTTACGAACGGGAATTTTTACAATAGAATATAAAAACAACTAGAACAAAAGTTGCTAGGCAACAGTGACGTGCATCTTCAACCGCGGGAAAAAGTCGCAAAAGCAGAAATTATACACCGTCTGTAATGCGAACAGTCAATTTGACCGCTTTGGCCATTCAAGGTAGAAATACTCAGAACTCTTTTGTGTTTTGTAATTTTAATAAAATAGCAATGTTATAATAAAATATACACACATTTAGGAAAAGTCAGGGTATTATAGTTATGTGGGTTTTATTTCAACGAAGTTATTACATTTCAAAATTTAAAAACGATCAAAATGACTGCCTTGGTAGTTCTAGTGTTAAATGCTATTAGCTTAATTTGACATTACTTTTTCACATTATCTTTTGTTTTGTCTTGTCTAGAATGGATTGATCATGAGTCCTCCTGAGATGTTTAAGTTGAAGTCCTGCATCAGACGGAGGACTGACTCTATTGACAAGCGATTCTGCTTTGACATTGAGGTGGTAGAAAGGTGTGTTCACATAATGGCATGCATGATATTGAGAGAAATTTGAGAGCTGCAGGAGACGAGAGTTATATTGTGTTTAGTTCTTTCTTCAGTCTGTCATTTTCAATACTCTCCTTCCTTCAATTTCTTCTTTTCTCTCCTCATAACTGAAGAGGTAACCCCTGTGAAGGGCTTCTGTTCAGTTATCTGCAATGTTTCTATAAAGTCCATCGGTATGTTGCGCTTTTATCCTAAACTGCTGGTGTGTTCTAATAATAATAAAATCTCTTTTAATAAAAACCATCTCCCTTCCCCTGAATGTGGAGCATTTAAGTTACTTTTTAATGTTATATAACAGTGCTCTAAACATACTGAAACATTTTAGTGACATTGTACTGTTTTTTTCTAAACTTCATTTCAATTCAGACATGTTGTTTAATAAGTGAATATGTTAATTAAATAACTGCACTTAAGCTTTTGAGTTATTGAAACTAGTGAAAAAGTCTTTTTGACTGATTATTTGAAAATTGCTGAAATTTTACTCACCTGATGCCGTCCAAGATGTAGATAAGTTACCTCACTTGTTCACCAACTGATCCTCTGCAGTGAATGGGTGCCGTCAGAAAGAAAATTTAAATAATTGATAAAAACATTACAATAATTCACAAGTAATCCACACAACTCCAGTCCATCAATTAATGTCTTGTGAAGTAAAAAGCTGCGTGTTTATAAGAAATCCATCAAGATGCTTTTAACTTCAAACTGTTGTTTCCGGCTAAAATACAAGTCCTGTATCCATAATATTGCTTTTTCCAGTGAAGTCATCTCATCTGAATCAGGAGAGAAATATGCACAGATCAACCACAAGCCAAAACAGTTCTAAACAAATATGTTGGTGAATTTTGATGTGAGAAGACAACAGGGGATGGATTTTTCTACTGAAGGAAGTGTTATTATGAAGTACGGACTCATATTTTTGCCAGAAGTGACGGTTTAAAGTTAAAACATCTTAATGATGGATTTGTTTCTTACACACACAGCTTTTCACTTCACAAGACGTTAATTGATGTACTATAGACTTTGGATTACTTGTGGATTATTGTGATTTTATTAGCTGTTTGGACTCTCATTCTGACGGCACCCATTCACTGCAGAGGACAAACTCACCTACATCTTGGATGGCTTGAAGGGGGTAGTAAATTTTCAGCAAATTTTCATTTTTGGGTGAACTATTCCTTAAAATAAGTCAGTTCTTAAGAGCCATGGTTTGTTATTCAAACGTACTGTTTGACTGGTTTTGAGTACAGCTAGTGATGATAACACAAAAGAAAGGTGTGTGTTTGTTTCATTCTGTGGTATCTGGCCCTTTAACTTGTTTCATTCATTCGGTCTGCAACTTCGCAGCTCAGGTAAAATATGATTTCCTGTGCTGTGGCAGAGTTGGTGAATTGCAGTGAAGGAAAATCTGCTACATAATACTGCTTGCATAACTCTGTTTGTTTTTGCTACACTGCAGCATATGGATTTGGTTTGCAGGCTTTGGAAACATTTCATTATTCGTTGGCATGATGCTTAGAACTTGTTTGAAAAAAATCCTGGTTATAAACAGATAAATAAATAAAACAAAATGCTAAATTCTGACACCTTACACTAGTAGTTGAGAGTTAACATTAATCAGTGTGTCCCACAGGCATGGTATCATCACCCTTCAGGCTCTCTCTGAATCCAACCGGAGACTGTGGATGGAGGCCATGGATGGAAAAGAGCCGGTAAGAGCAACCGCCCAGCCTAAATGAGACTCTGTTCTCGGTTTGATTAATATATGTCGGTTCACAGTACAATAATTTTTTAACTTCTTGAAATCCTGATAAGGATTTAGACCACTGACTCCCTTTTTGCATTTTAGACGTAATTATTGTTACACAGGCTCTTTGAAATCCAGGCAGTGGATAGTGTACACACGGACAGGAAAAAGATGGCAGCTGAGAATTTACACTTCGCTAATGACTCTTTGTTTTGACTCTCATGCTGTCAGTTATAGTTGATTGGCTTAAACTCATGAGTTTGTGAATTCTTATATACAAAGGATTATTAGTGCATGTATGTTTATATTGTGAAACTATAAATTGTATTTTGTATATTCGTCCCTATAATTTATTTTCTGTAAAGAGATATGGATTATGCAATATAATGCATTAATGTATGTGCTTTAAATGGCATTTATCTTTAGTGTGTTATAAACACATGCTGATTTCTTCTAGATTTACACACTTCCAGCACTTTTGAGCAAGAAAGAGGAAAGTAAGTTTATTCCTTTCATTTATTTAATTGTCATTTAGGTGTATATACAGTGAGATGAACAGTTTCATTTGGCCATGTGTGTGTTAATTCATAAGACAAAAATAGTTCACCTGAATTGGCCTTATATTTATAATATACTCTGTGTCCACAGCATTCCTAAATGAAGCAGGCTTTAATTTTGTAAGGAAGTGTATAGAGCTTGTGGAAACAAGAGGTAAGTCTCTGCTTCTGACTTACCTTTTTTCATGCAGTATATGACATATTATGTATTATGTACATTTATGTGCATGCGTTACATTACCATTCAAAAGTTTAGGGTCAAAAAGATTAAAAAAATATATATATATATTTTATTCAACAAGGTCAAATTAAATTGATTAAAAATGACAGTAAACATTTACAACATTACAGAAATAATTATATTTCAAATAAATGCTATTTTTAAAAACATTGTTTCAATCACTGAAGTAATGGCTGTTAAAACTTTGCCATCACAGGAATAAATTGCATTTTAACATATATTAATATAAGTTATATTAATATTTTAGGTTTTTCACGATATTTATATTTTTACTGTATTTTGATCAAATAAATGCAGCCAAAAAAAATCTTACTGACCTCAAACTTCTGAATGGTGGTGTAGGTCTGAACAAAAATAGCATTTTTATTGCTGTAAATTGATTTAGGTATATAAAAATGGTCTTTTTCCTTTAGGCATCAACACAATGGGGCTGTACAGAATAGGTGGAGTTAACTCTAAAGTCCAGCGACTGATGACCTCAGTGTTTGGTAAAGTAATACAGAAACCTGATAAATTCATATACATGAAGACTTTAGAAAAATAGTTTGTCTGTTAGAAGTACACACTATTTACAGTAACTTTTACCAGATGTGTGTTTGAAGCCAAAATCCATTTAACACTAAGCTCATTTGACCCTTCCAGCGGCCAAAGCTCCTGCAGATATGGACCTTGACCCAGACACCTGGGATAACAAGACCATCACCAGCGGCCTGAAGAATTACCTCAGGTTTATAAATAATCCCTACAATCTTTCATTTCTCAAAATGGCATGTTATCAAGGAAAAACAGGAAGTCGTTCTGTTCCCTTCAGGTGTCTGGCAGAACCCCTCATGACTTACAGACTCCACAAAGATTTCATCATGGCAGTCAGTGAGTTCTAGCATGTTCTTTGCTCTTTTAACTCCTCATCACGTCCGTATGTGACTTACTTGTTTATTAATTGGATGCCTTTGGGTTGTTGTTTTTTTCCTCTAGAGTCTGATGATCAGAACTACAGGGTCTGTGCTGTTCATGCCCTCGTCCACAAGCTCCCCGACAAGAATAAAGACATGCTGGATATTCTGATAAAACATCTACATGTGTACGTCACTCTGATTCCTCAAGTAGAAACTGCACGTCTAGTACATTTGTCTATGAGCGCACTTTAAATTCCACATGGTGATGCTAACCAGGGTGTTTGTGAAACGATTTTTTTGCTGTTTTTGACAGGGTTTCTACACATAGTCAGAAGAATCTGATGACCGTGTCTAACCTGGGTGTGATTTTTGGCCCAACACTTATGCGCTCTCAAGAAGAGACAGTTGCTGCCATGATGAACATCAAGTTTCAGAATATTGTGGTAGAGATCCTCATAGAAAACTACGACAAGGTGATTGTTTAAGCAAGCAATGATCTTTTAATGGAAAGCATGCCGATAGAGGAACAAATTATTATTATAAAGGATGAAAATTGCTTGTCTGAATACTAGATTTACCCTTACTTAGCTTTTCAACAGGGGTTCCCCGATTTTAAAATTCCTGTCATGGCCAATAACCAATAAATTGCCAATATTACAATTCTATACTATTTTATTTAAATAAATTAGACACAAAATGCTTAATAATAAAATCAATCATTTTAAGTCCTATAAGAGAATTTAGCCATCATGACATTATAATGGACAGTATACAAAAAATAGATATTCCTTTTGAGATTTGGTAAAGATAACATTTAACATTAACAGTGTTATTAAATTATTAGTGTTTTAGTTTAAGTGAGCATTAGATGACAGCAAATGTAAAAAGATAAAACAATTTAAAAAATGAAAAATAAATGTAGAATTTTTAAGAAATTAATACCTTTCAGCAAGGATGCATTAAATTGATCAAAAGTGACAGTAATGACACTTAGAATATTTCAAAAATACATTTTGTTCTTTTGAACTTTCTATTCATCAAAGAATCCTGGAAAAAATCTATCATGATTTCTGCAAAAATATTAAACAGCACAACTGTTTTCAACCTTGATAATAATAACAAATATTTCTTGAGCAGCAAATCAGCATAATAAAGGATCATGTGACACTGAAGACTGGAGTAATGGCACTGAAAATTCCACTTTGCCATGATAGGAATAAATACAATTTTAAAATATATTTTAAAAATAGTTATTTTAAATTGTAATAATATTTCACAGTATTCATGTTTTTCTTTCAAAAACAAAACAAAAAAACTTAAATGATATTGTATATTCTGCAACTCCAAATATCTTGTCTTTATATAGTTTTGCTCATCTAATGTAGATGTTATTTGTTTGGATCACAAACACTCTTAGTACCATTTTGTCTTTTTTTCTTAGATATTTCATCAAGCTCCAGACCCTAACGTCCCTCTGCCACAGCCTCAGTCTCACTCTCAGTCTCGTGCCAGTGGCCGCCGCAGCAAAGCCATCTGCCTGTCCTCAGGGTCCCGCAAATCCAGAGGCCTGTACCCTCCCACCCTGTGCCTGGCTGATGCTGACAGTGAGTGTCTCCAAAAACAGACAGTAGTCCCTCTATTAGAGTGTCAGCCTAACCCCTTCTCTCCATCAGGTGACACGTTCAGCAGCAGTCCGAGTAGCACTCCCATGGGCAGTATGGAGTCTCTCTCGTCTCACTCTTCAGAGCAGAACAGCTGCTCTAAGATGGGCTCAACATCACGTACCAAACACAAGGCATCAGGGAGCCTGTGCTGGGCCACTCCATCTCCCTCCTCCAATGGGCCCAAAAGCCCCGCTTGCACCACCAGCCCTGATTCCAGCTCCAAAGAGGATGCCAACAAGACTGATGGAGAATGGGAAGAAGCGCTGAGCACAAGTCCAGGTGATGATCGAAGCTCTCCGGCTTCAGAGTTCCTTCAGAGAACCCTAGGAGAGACTCTGGAGGATCATGGGAAAGCACGACACAGTCTGTCCACCTGCTCTTCTCTCACTTCACTCCACATTTCTGAGGGTAAGAACGAATACGTTTCGCTTCATTTTTGTGGGGTGAATTCACACACTAGGTCGGGAATTGGTGAGACAGATCACTCTGATTGGTTGTTCAGTTTAGCAAACTATTACACAAGACGAAAAGCAAGCACTATTTTGTTCTATGGTTTGTATATCTACAATCCTAGTTTCCCTTTTTGAATGACGAGTATAGACTACTGCTTCCACCTGCTGGTGTAGATAGTTGTTTTCTCTCATGCAAGCGCATAACTTACATGCTTGTTGGCCATTGGCTGTAGTCTTTGCAACTTTTTAGACCAGATGCATGCAACGTGATGCGACAACCCAGTTGGCTTTTATCGGCTCTAGTTCTTTGATGTCGGTTTGGTGTTTCATGGCCTCAAAACACAGCACAAAATCCTGCATTTTATCCACTAACCATCCTCAATCCACGGACTAAACATTTACATTTACAGCTATGCATTTAGCAGATGCATTTTATCCAAAACAATGTACAATAGAGGAACATAAGCAAGTCGTTACAAACTAGAACCACACAAACCGTGTGTGCAGATAAACAATGGCATCAGCGGATCTCATTCTTCCTGCAGTTTTGCACTTTGTTTCTTCTCAAGTATGAATAAAGTATTTCTGACAATTTGTAATGTGTTTTTTTTTTGGTTACGCTCAGGTTTCAGAAGCTGTCACGGCTCTATTCAGAGCCTGGTGTCACGCAGTCAGAGAGACAGTCTCAAGTCTCTCCATCTGCCGGAGCTTCCTCCTAAAGAGACAGTGAGATACAGAGCTGACTCCTCAGCCAGCAATGGCTACCAGAGACCGGGATCTGTGTAAGCAAGAACCTTCTCACTGATCTTCTGTTATAATGTAAAATCAGTTTGTTACACTGATCTCAGTTGATGTATCAACTGTGCCATGCTTTTTCTTCCGCCAGTGTGGCCTCGCGGGCAGCAATCTTTGAGAGTCCTGTGATTTCCCAGCCCACAACTGGAAGGTAATGAGTCAGACTTAAGAGTATTACTAAGTTTTAGTAATTCTTATTACATATTTCCAGGCCTAAATTGAATCTTCCTTTTTTTTTTTTTTT
>NW_015665674.1:346551-351762 GCF_001515625.1 Sinocyclocheilus rhinocerous | reverse complement strand
AAGTACCAGTACCCCTAAATTGAATTTTCCTTTTTTTTTTTTTTTTTTTTTTACAGTGTCTAGCTGAGAAAGACAATACAGTTGTTATCAGATGTCAATTTATGCTCTATTATATCTTATTTCTAAGGTCTGTTCTATGCCACTGTTCAAAAGTTTGGGGTCGATAAGATTTTTTAAATGTTTTTGATCAAAAATTGTTAATATTGGCAAGTATTATTGCAGTTTAGAATAAGTTTTCTTTTGAAATATTTTTAAGTAGTTTTTCAGGATTCTTTGAATAGAAAGTTCAAAAGAACAGCATTTATTTGAAATAGACATGTTTTGTAAACTTATAAAAGTTTTTGACACTTTATATTTAATTAAATAAAATGAATAGAGGCGGGGCATATAGGACCTACAATAATGTACAGTATTTGAAAAATAATGTGTTTTTTGAACATTAAAGCATGTCAACATATTCTGTTACACCAAATACACAAAATAATGATCTTTAAAAAAGCATCATATGACCCCTTTAACTAAAATTCTCACCCCAAACGTTTGTTCTGTATAGTTCAGGTGTTGGTGGTTATTTTGTGCATTTTCCTACCCTTCTTTCCAAATGATAATATATTAATCACAAAAAAATGTGATCAAATTTGATATAAAAAGGCAGAGAGTTGGTCGCTGAAAACATAATCGAGTAAATTTGTGTAGAAATTTGACAGGCAATTGTCAAATGTTGTGTAATATGACTGAATTTCTATTTCCTGTACTAAGAACAGCCAACAGGGCCAAAAGATAAGCGTGTTGTTGATGTTGCCAGTGATATTAGTAAGTTTCCGCAGTTGTCTTGTCTCTAACTCTGGTGTTTGTTTTACAGAGAGGCTAAAGCCTTGTATTCCTGTCAAGCGGAGCACAGTCATGAGCTGAGCTTCCCACAGGGGGCGCACTTCTCCAACGGTAACCACACGTCTCTGTAATGTTTCTAAGGATAATGTTTGAGCAGTACTGTACTTTTTTTGTGGAAAAACAAAACATAAAAGGCTCTGTAGAATGTTGTGTACTCAGTTCTGCCTTTCATGCCCATGCAGTGTATCCCTCAGTGGAACCTGGCTGGCTCCAAGCGACATATGATGGCAAAACCGGACTCATCCCAGAGAATTATGTGGCATTCCTCTAATGGCACCAGAACAGGCAAAAGCAAAGTCCATGGTATCCATGGTATTCATTTCTGCAAAAAAGGGATCATTATATGCCTTACTGTATGTAAATAGTTTTTGTGTAACATTATAACCGGGTCATTAACTGTTGCGTATGATAAAGTTTATTCAGGATGTAAATATCACCTTTATCTTAAATGTATTGTAGATTTTATTTCCATCTAGGTACATGCAGTTGACTATATTAACACATTTCTGTATTTATATGTGGCCCACAATGCTAATGGGCTCTGATATTTCAAATTTGTAGACATAAGCTCATAACACTCTGAGCAGTGTTGCGGTACGGCTCTGAAGGAATCTATGGATTTTTATTAGAGGGAGCATTAATTAGCGACTATATTAAGTAGCAGAAGATAATGTATTGTCCAATGTGACATTTGTGAAATTCTTGAGCATATGTTTCTTTTCAGTGATGCCAAAAGGTAAATCATGTCTGGTAGATGCAGGTCATCTTTCATTTCAGTAATTGCTAAATCTGTTTCAAAATGAGTTAGCACTCATTGTTATTCCATTCAATTTCAAAAGGTTATATAGAAAATTGGTACCTCTTAGTAGTGAATGTTTTTAATAAGAACCTTTTCATGTCCTTAACATTTTTCTTCCAAATTTAAACAATATACGTCTTGAATTAACTGACTTTATGAGCCAAATATGTTTCTTATATACTGCAAACTTGTTTTATTATACTAATGTACTTTCAGTTTTGTGACATTTGGTAAAACGATGTTACTAAGTGTTCTTTGGATGTTTTCGCTTATACTGAATATATTTGTTGAGTGTAATATAGTGGATTTTTTTTCTTAATGAAGTACAAACAAGAAAATACTTCTGACAGTGTTAAATTTTGTAAAGTTTGTCTTAGTTGCAATTAGTTCTAGTTTGTGCTCACAAAAATGCAGTTGTTCACATAATTTTTCTGCTGTATTTTATTTTACACTGGTTTAGCATTTCTACATGTTGAAATGGAAAAAATATATGTTATACAGATTGTAATACTTATTATTAACATCATTTACAAAGTAATTTAATGTTTGGTAATTTTCTGTTAAAATATTAAAATGTCAGTTTATTTACTGATTGGGTTCCTTTGGTTGTGTGTTGACCTGTTGTCATCTATCTATCTATCATCTGTCTACCTATATATCTGCTGGGTTTGTCCCTATTTTACCCAGCACTGGGTTGTATTTAACCCAGCATTTTTTAGAGTGTATCTATTGTTCTATCACTGTCTTTGACTCCTCAGTTCAAATCTAAAAGGCTTTATTTAGAATGTTGTATAGAATGTTAAGCCTGCTTTACATTCTATTTAGACACATTCTATGTCCGGAGAGAACATGAAAAGTGACAAAAATTCCACATTTAGACATTTGAAAACATTACGTCACTTTGTCTTTGTACTGTACAGTACATTACGTACACTTCAGTGACTTATGAAATCAATAAATGCGTAAGCAGCCCGTCCCAAAAGCATGACACAAAGTGTTATTGATAATAGTGTATGACTGAAATTCCCCTAACTTCCCTTTTGGTGTCATTTGCATGGATGTTTGCTTTTACTTTGGACAGTTATGAGAGGCTTATCTCTGACATCATCATAGGGACCTTTAACCTCAGTTTCCATATAACTGAAATTCCAGTGGTGACCAGCGAAGTAATTTCCTGAATTGAAATACAGTTTCATGTAATAGACACTGCAACATGTGAACAACAGTAGGTCACATATGAATCTTTCAAGCACATAAAACGTCATACTAGCTTTTAGAATAAAAATCTTCTAAGGATTTAATGACAAGTTAATTTTTTAGACCTGGACAGGCTTTTTCAAAAGGCTTGTGCTGGTTATACTATGCTTTGCCAACTCAGCAGCATGTGTTACTGTGTCAGCAGTCAAAGTGCCTCTGATTCTGGAAACACTGCATTCTTTTTTTCCATTCTCTCTGGAGTGTTTTGTGATGGATTTCAAACACTGTGACTGTGATACTTTAAATCTGTGAGTTCCTCTCATGCTCAGTTCAGCTTTACTGCAACCTTTTGAACAAAACTTCTCTTGTTACAAAATAGAGAAATTAAGCATATTACATAAAGAGTGCCTGTGGAGAAAAAGGAATCTGACATGCTGAAAAAAATTTTTTTTGGCTGTCGCAAAGTTAATCTCGATACAAAGAAAAATCTTTAACAACCTGTGTTCGAACCAGAGGTGTAAAGTATTGGAGTAAATGTAATTAGTTACTGTACTTGAGTATCTTTTCGGGTACTTTGTAGTTGTACTGAGTATCAAAGATATTAGCAACTTTTACTCTTTACTTCACTACATTTTTGAATGAGTATCTGTACTCTTTACTCCACTACACTTGAAATGAGTGTTGCAGTTACACATTACATTTTGCATGGACCTAGCTTTTTCTGCAGCAGTTTATTTCTGCTACAAAAGACGTGATACTGCCTATTACAGGTCACTGAAAGTACTGCATCTTGTGCGTTTTGCCCTTACTCACCCAAACTTGTCAACAAGGCTACTTTATGTGAATGCGAGTTCCTTAGCAAGTATTTGTGAATCAGAGGTGTTTTATATATGAGATGAGGACATGACTGCAGCCGGCAATGAGGCCCAAACCAGCACATCCACTGCAAGAAGGCTTCAGCTTTTTAATTGTACTTAACATTATTTTATTTATCCATTATACTGAAGACACCTTTTTGAAAGATATTGTTTTTGTTTGTTTTGGTTTGTAATTTTGAAGTGTTCCGTTTTATTTTGGTTTTAGAAAATAAACGTGATTGCTCTCCTCACAAATCAACAACTTTCTTGTTTTTGTTACATTCTCTGTGCCTTGCCCTGGACTTTTATGTCACTTACTGTCTCCCGTGGTGCTTGTAGTCAGTTTGTAGTCCGTTTGTTCATTGGTTCCCCTTGATTAGTCTCCCCAGGTGTGTCTTATCTTGTTAAGCTTGTTAGCCCCCAGTGTGTATATATAGCCCTAGTTTTTCTTTAGTTCCCTGTGAGTTGTTGAATGTAATGGTTGTCTGTTTGCCAGTCATTCTGTTCTTTGTTCCCTTTGGTTTTTGCCTTATTGTTTGTTCTAGTTTTTCCATGAAATACCAGCACATAGATCCTTGCCTCTGCCTGTTTTCTGCAGCTTCTCCACATCGTTACAGTTTTTCACTGTCAAATCTCTTTGACTAGTGCATCTTTGAGCCTATATTTAGTATAAGTAAAATACTTATGTACTGTTAAAATCAGATACTCTACGACTTTTACTCAAGTTGTTTTGGAATTGGTGACTTGTAACATGTAGTGGAGTAATTTTCACTGTAAGATATCTGTACTTTTACTCAAGTATGGCTTTTAGGTACTCTTTACACCTCTGGTTCGAACTGAACTTTATGTAATTGAGGGATGATATATATGATAATGTGATCATGACATTGGACGTTAAAGTGCCCCTATTATGCAATTTCCAATATTGCCTTTCATGCAGTGTGTAATGTAGCTGTATGTGAATGTAAACGATCTGCAATGTTGTAAAGCTGAAAGTGCACGATAAATAAAGTTGTCTCCCAAAATTAAGAATCACTCTGAACAGCTGAAACGAATCATTAGTAATTTGAATCCCACTTCCGTGATGGCTACACGTCACGTGGTAACACATTTGCATAATGCATAAAATCGACTGCTTCTCTAATCTCGAGGAGTTCAAGGCGGGATTCACAAAAGGCTTGCTGTTGAAAGATGGATCAGTATCCTGTTTATTTGGACCAGCTGCTCCCCCATTTCCTACAGGGGCTGTATGTCCTAGACCAATCACAACAGTCTAAGCCATCTGACCAATCAGAGCAGAGCAGGCTCACGGAAAGGAGGGGTTTAGAGAGAATGAATCTTTGAACTGCTTCGAACGAATCGTTTGAGAATCGCTGGAAAATGCATATTTTGAGAAAATGAAAGCGTTTTTTGACCTTGCATGCATGTAATCCTATTGTAGGAGACTCCCAAAACAATATTAGGAAC
>NW_015665674.1:344606-346369 GCF_001515625.1 Sinocyclocheilus rhinocerous | reverse complement strand
GTATTCAAAATACGGAACTATGGCAATGGATGTATTGTTTCCGACACGCGCTGTACGCGCTGTACCAATCACAACAGACTGGAGCATCTGACCAATCAGAGCAGAGCAGGCTCACGGAAAGGAGGGGTTTAGAGAGAATGAATCTTTGAACTGCTTCGAACGAATCGTTTGAGAATCGCTGGAAAATGCATATTTTGAGAAAATGAAAGCGTTTTTTGACCTTGCATGCATGTAATCCTATTGTAGGAGACTCCCAAAACAATATTAGGAACCATAATAATGGCATGATAGGGGCACTTTAAATAATAGTAATAATAATAATAATAGGTTTTATTTATATAGAGTCTTTCCAGAGCTCAAGGACACTTTAGAATAAACAACATAAAAGGTCATTTCCTGCAACAGAAAAGTGTTCACCTAGCAATATTACCTTCTTTAATTCTGTAGGTTTAGCATTTTTTCCCACACGTGTGTGTGTGTGTGTGTGTGTGTGTGTAATTAGTAAAATGTAAAATAGTTACTAAAAGAGAGGGACTAATTAAATTAAAAGAATTAAGATTTATAGTTTGTAATTTGTTTCACTAATTATTTTACATTTAATACATGCAAATTAAAATTAGTTTTGGTTTATGTATTTATTTTTTGCTATAAATTTGAATCCCTCAAGTTACATTTTTGTGTGAATTAGAGTACTTACTGACAAAAAAAATTCTTAACAGTAAATTGTGCATATTTATCATACAAAAAACATTCTGTAATGTATTACCAAAACAGAAAACAGAGAATATAATTTCTTCACAGTCATGGAAAGCTCAACAGCTGTTTTTTGTTCTGTTAACCCAGCAGGCCAAGGCACAGAAGTGTGTGAAACCACATGTAGTCCTTGTGCAAATTGTCTTGCTTGATGAATAGTTGATTATATGCTTCTGTAAAATAAAACGCAGTCACCTGGCTTCTTTAAAGGGGTCATATGATGCCAATTTTTCCTTTCTCTTTGAAGTGTTACAAGCTCTTGGTGCATAAAGAAGATCTGTAGAGTTGCAAAGACTAAAGTCTCAAATCCAAAGAGATATTCTTTATAAAAGTTAAGAGTCAGCCACGCCTACCTAAAACGGCTCGTTCTAACACGCCCCCACATGTCTACGTCACGATGTGGGAAGATTTGCATAACACCGCCCAAATGTTCACACAAAGAAAGAAGGCATAACTTTTATTCACGCTGTAGTATTGGACGCGTTTCAGAAAGGCGGGGCATAGAGGAGAAACAATAATGTACAGTATGTGGAAAATAATGTGTTTTTTTAACTTTAAACACATAAACACATTTCATTACACCAAATACTCAAAATAATGTTCTTTTTAGCAACATCATATGACCCCTTTAATGAGATTTTAGTATCAAGCAGTCCTGAGAGAGATTTTTTTCAAGTGTCCTCACTAGCTTTGCCAGCTCCTCCATGTTGTGTGACTTTTCCTCCAGCAACTCATAGCGAAGGCTTGAAATGTCCTGCTTAATCTCCTTCAGTTCACCTGCAACACAGCAGCCTTATGTGTGAATTATGAAATATATTGGTAACACTTTATTTTAAGGTGTCCTTGTTACACATTACATGTACTTACTATTACAATAACAAAAAATTGATGCATAATTACATGCAAGTAACCCTAAACCAAACCCTAATCCTAATCCTAACCATAATGTAGTTGATTAATATTACTCAGTACTTAAATGTATAATTACACTGTAACAAGGACACCTTAAA
>NW_015665674.1:344108-344437 GCF_001515625.1 Sinocyclocheilus rhinocerous | reverse complement strand
CGGATCGGCTTTCACCGTGGACGAAGCGGAGTCCAGCCCGGGGTCATCACATGTGGTTGCCGCAAGCCCTCCGGCCGCTCCTTCGTCGAATATGGAGGACTGTTTCCTGATCCTGAAAGAGTAGACTACAATGGCGGCTGTTCTGACTCACAGACTGTAAGTACGTTTTCATTTAAAGGATTTGCCACTGATGATTCAAACGCGAGTTTTGAGCAGTGTAGAGTAGCGCTTGTTTGTCATTTATCCGATCACAAATGCAGACATGGTTTTATGTTTACGCGGCGCGATGCAACGCAGCGTGTAAAAAGACAGTATAAGTTATTATAATC
>NW_015665674.1:322435-343200 GCF_001515625.1 Sinocyclocheilus rhinocerous | reverse complement strand
AAATATGGTAACACTTTATTTTAAGGTGTCCTTGTTACACATTACATGTACTTACTATTACAATAACAAAAAATTGATGCATAATTACATGCAAGTAACCCTAAACCAAACCCTAATCCTAATCCTAACCATAATGTAGTTGATTAATATTACTCAGTACTTAAATGTATAATTACACTGTAACAAGGACACCTTAAAATAAAGTGTAACCAAAATATTAATCATAAAACTTTCTTTGAGTATATTCTAATTATACAGTGAAAACAAAGACATATTTCACCCCAAAATGCATTATTTCGTTACACTTGCGCTGTTTCAGACCCCTTTGCTTTTATTTTTTCAGTCGGACACATAATGGAATTTGCATTTGTTATTTTTTGACACGACTCTTACCATTAATGACTCTGAAAATAAATACAGTGGTGGCCAAAATTGTTAGAACACTTGGCATATTTAAGAGGTTTCAGTTGTTTTTGTTGAATTGGTCATTACAATACCCATAAAACGAACTATTGCCAAAACTACCTGCGATGGAAGGAATCTGCTGGAACATTAAAAATGATGGACTGGCCCCCTCAAATTCCGGATCTCAACCCCATCGAGCAAATTTGGGGCGATTTGGAAAATAAACTGGACAGATCTATTGTACATTCAAAGGAAAGCCTTTGGCATGAGTTGCAGAAGACATGGGATAACATTAGTGTTGAAGTTCTCAGGAAATATACTGACACTATGCCAGAGAGATGTGCTGCAATTATTGCTGAAAAAAGGTGGACATATCAAATATTACATTTAAAATTGGATAAAAACAGTACGACTCACTTCATCTGATGTTTGTTGTGCTCAGAACAACCATCTGCATGTTTCATGAACATTATGAAATTAAATCATGTTTTGGAGGCAAAAAAGGTCAATATTTTCAGATCTGTCAGGTGTTCTAATAATTTTGGCCACCACTGTATATATTTTGTGAATTATTGCTTTTATGAAAGCTTAAATCCACTCACCTTCATTGACTTCATCACATTCTTTGTCATTTTGAGCTTTGATGATATATCGCTTAACAAGACGCTTCATAATTTTCTGTACAGATTAAATGCAGTAAATTCAATGTCAAATTGCAAACAAGCAATTAATATGCTATTATGCATAGCATAAAAGTGGAAGTAAACATGCCTGATATCGACTGGAGCTAGGAAGAGATTTGTCCTGACAAGTTTTGCTCTGTCCCAACTGAATTACGATCCAACAAATCACAAGAGCAATATAAATGGATTCATTTATTATGAGTGTCACACTGAATTTTCTTACTGTAATGTAGAATTAGAGGGGATTTTCCTCACCTCACTGAGCTCAGACCCCTTCATAATGGCTTTGTGTCTGTTGAAAAGCTCCTGCAAAAGACCCTTAGCCCCCATAACCAGACCCAGAACAGATTTGGGACTGGGAACCAAGTTAAAAGGCACAGGGAGAGTCCGGCCCTCCTCAAAGTAGGTGAACCAAAGCTTGGACCGGGCAAACTTCCACTCCACATCTGCATCATCCTGCAAGAAGCCAGGAAACACTAATGTGCAGAAGTACGAGATGTGAAAGAAAATGGTTTAGTTCAGTTAAAACTAATTAAGCAGTCAAACTAATTAGCCCATTCTGAGGAGATAAGGTTGTTTTTTTCCATAATATGCAAAAACTCTACACTGGGGTGCTTCATCAGCACAAAATCTTAAATACAGATTTACAGATTCCATGTCAGCAGATTTATCATGTCAGCAGCTCTTCAAAAGAAATATCAAGACATTAACAAAGAAGACATCAAGTACCTCAATCTCCTGAAAGGAATTGTTGATCATAGCAATGAGCATGTTGAGTAGGACGATGACCACTGTGACATTGTAAACTCCATAGAGAACATAGCCAATGTTCTCGATGAACTTGTGTCCATTGTTCACGACTACTGATTTGACTTCAGAAAGGCCAAATATTGCCCAAAACAATGTTTTGAAGCTTTCCTCTACACTACAGAGACATAGAGAGAAGATATATATTTATTGAAGGAAGTTAAAATTGAGAAACATTTCCTTTTCTCATAAGAAGCACATTTATTTTGCCAACTACGACATGTTCATGGATCAATTCACTGTGTATTTAAACTACTGTTCAAAAAATTTGGGGTCGGAACGATTTTTTAAGGTTTTTGAAAGAAGACTCTTATGCTCACCAAAGCTGCATTTATTTGAAAATATATATATATATTGTGAAATATTATTACAATTTAAAAGAAATGTATTCTATTTTAATGTATTTAAAAATGTAGTTTATTCCTGTAATGGCAAAGCTGAATCAATCTATCTATCGATCTATCTATCTATCTATCTATGTATCTATCTGTCTTATATTTTCCTCTTATTATAAGAGTAGTAAATGATAATTATACTTATGACTTTGTCTCTTTAATAATAGTGTTGTACCAGGATCAAGAAAAGATGATGATTCAGGAACATGGCTTAAAGGCAGGGTAGGTGATTTGGTTAAAAAACTGTTTTGTTGTGCTGGTTGAAAGTCTCTTCACATCCCGATAGCAATCACTAAGTTAAGTGGTCTAAATGTATTTATATCATCTGTGGAAGGCGTAGGACCATAAAATGTTCATCCAATCATATTCCTCGGTCTGAAGTTTACAATACGCTTTCCGACCTGTTTGTCAACCTATGTATTTACATACCTCTTCACAACCTGTTCGCGCAGACATTATACGTCATCAGCTTGGTCCATTATGCTATTGCAGACAGAGCGGGAATGGAAGGCGTTATTATTGTAATATTATGTGCTTTGTACTGTAATGTTTTCTCACCGGTGAATGAGACATGAGGTAATCTGACAGTGTTGCAATGACCCCCTCCACCGACGCCGTCTCTTATCGTGTCGCTGGTTAGCATCTGAGCAGGGAGTGTGGGAGCTAGTTTGCTATTGCTAGCCTTTCCGAAATCACCTACCCTGCCTTTAATGGGCAAAATCACCATGACTGTATTTCTACTCACGTTGTGAAAGCTTCATTCTGTTTAGCGCCCCGATAATATGAGAAGAGGTTGAACATTCCAATCATGAAGGCCAGAAAGACTAAAATGAAGATAACCATGAACTTGAAGATGTCCTTCACAGTTCGTCCCAAAGATATCTGCAGTGGTCCAAAGCTCTCATTCGCTGGCAGGATGTACGCAATTCGAGAAAAGCTCAGGACCACTGCAATGGCATACAAGCCCTCAGAAGCTAACTGAGGATCAGACGGGAGCCAGTCAATCCGAGCTGGAACAAAAAAGATATTTAGTCAAGTCAAGTCAAGTCACCTTTATTTATATAGCGCTTTTAACAATACAGATTGTGTCAAAGCAACTGTACAGCATTAATTAGGAAAATAGTGTGTCAATAATGCAAAGTGACAATAGTAAACACTCAATTTTTCGGTTAAAGGCAGTTCATCATTGAATTCAGTGATGTCATCATCCAGCTCAGTTCAGTTTAAATAGTATCTGTGCAATCAAGCCAATGATTTAGCCAGATAGGTTAAATTGTAATTTTGTATAACTACATTATACAAATATGTACATTATATGTACATTTTCCTAACTTGACAGGACAATCACTCACCCAACTGGAAGTATCCCACCTCAAAAGGCAAAGTTACATTGGTTAAATCAGTGTAGTGCTCATCAACATAGCATTGTGCTACAGATGCATGCCAGAAAGCCATTATCCTTGAGATGAAGGATGCCACAAAAATGGCCAACATTCCAAAGTCTAGCAAATTCCAAAGCTCAAGCAGATATTCTCTTGGACCTTGGGACCAGATCTCCTTGCACTCTGCCCAAATCATCCCTGTGCAAAGGACATTAAAACACAGAAATGAATGTTGCAACATGCAGTTTGTCTTGGGACATGCAAATGAACTGTACATTTTGTTCTCTAAATACAGATTGTAGTAGAGTAGTAACCTTTGACAAGTTAAAAATCAGTCAGAAACAAACCTATGACCCAGGAAATGATGAGCATTTCCATCCATGTAAAGGGAGTTGTTTTCATACGAAACAGCTGCGTTGGATAGTCATGAATGGTCATATTTGGAAGTAGCTTTGTCCCATCAAAGCGGTCTGCAGCGTTCATGACCAAAAGGCCAAGGAAAATAGTGAAGGAGGCCGCGTGTGCCACAAACTTAAGGAAAGGGCCACGCATGATCTTTCCCATCTGTTGGTAACATGATTTTTTACTGATTGTGGTGCGATTAACAAAAGATTTCATGTGCTGTGGATACATTCTTCTATTGTATATTTGTACATTACTGCTTATCAGCCTGATATCCTTATCAACATTACTGTGACTCATAGGATATGGTGGATATTTTAAGCACTGCTATAATTTACAACCATGGGAACAGTCTTACTGAGCAAAGATTTCATTTAATGATTCATATTAAAGCCATTGCTCAATACTTTAGACATGTACTGTATGTTCGAAATGTAATACATCTAATTTTCGCCAGTGTTATATAAACAGGATACCTTTGTGTGAACGTACTTACCTTGCTGCATGGTGCCACCCAATACACCATTGCTAGAAAGGGAAGTCCAATTGCAACACCTAAAACCACCAGGAACTTAATGGCGGTGGTCTGCTGCCTGAGTTCGGGCAGGTTTTCGTACCATATTGATAAGAGCTGTTGTTGACAGTTAGGATGGGCCACAAACTGTTTGGGACAAATAAATCAAAAGAAGCATATTGAGATAGAATCCCTGTTGAAAAAAACAGCATATGTTGGTTACGTATGTTTTTAAGTATGGCAGTTGGTTTGAGCTGGTTAAAGCTGGTTCTTAGTTGGTCCTTCATGAGCTGGCCCTGGTTGAGCAACTAGCTTCTGCTCAGGACCAGCTCATAACCAGCTCAGAACCAGCTTTTAACCAGCTTCAGGCCATCTTAAACCAGCTGCCATGCTTCAAAACATACCTAACCAGCATATGCTGGTTTTTCAACAGGGATTTGAAAGCAGATTATGAGATTTCTTTTTTGTTTTTTTTGTATTTACCTTTTTCAGTTCGTACTTTATTGTGAGTTTTAAGCGAATGAGACTTGGTCGTCCAGGCACTTCTAAAGTCTCATCCTCTTCACCATTCAGAATGGCTTCCACTTCCTCTGTACTCCGACACAGGTCCAGAAGCCCCACAACAAAGTCTTTGCATTGCATAGAAAGTTTCCTATATTCATTCTGAGGAAGATAATCATTACAAAGAACATGCAATCTTTTTACATATTTAAAGGAATAGTTCAACCAAAATGAAAATTCTGTAAAAATTCTTCTGTGGAACACAAAAAGAGAAGTATTGAAGAATGTACTGGTCGCCGAGTTTCAAAATGACAGTAAATCATGAAATAAGTTTATACAATTTATGGTCTATATTCCGTGTCCTATGACATTATATGATTGATTTGTGTGATGAACAAATATAATTGGTTATTCACTTATATTCTTTTCCTCTACTTAGTTGTCATTTCTCACATGCACTTTTATGTATTCAAAGAAGCAGTATGTCTATTGGTCACCCGACACACAATGGTTCAAGTTAACGGTCATGTCACATTGATGTCAATCTGCATATGCAGTATTTGACATTTTTAGTGAAAAATTTGGTAAAATTTAAGTCAATGTTGTTATTGTTAAACATAAATTAAAATTAAAACTGAAAACAAAAATAAAAGCTAATTCAATATATTACAGTTTTTCTCGATTGCTAACACACAATTCATGAAACAATTCACCATTTTCTCACAACTATATAAACACGATCTCAAAACTATACACCAACTTGTGCATACTTCAAACTTCCAGGTCAAAATCAAATACTTTAGTCAAAAACATGTTCTCTTTTTGCCAAAACTCATAAACACTTGTGCTCCTGTGCATATCATCCTAAGATTCTGACTGGTGTGTCATCAGTTTTGCTACTGAATGTTCAGACATGGATAAATGTGCACTGTTTGAGTTCATTTTTTGATGCTTGTGAAGTTAATTATATTGTGTGTTTGTGTTTTCTGAATGAGAACATGGTTAAACCTGTGCAAAATGATGGCGTTTTTGTGTAGAGTTTTGCAGAAAACACTGAGCAAATTGGAACGAGTGTGCAAACAGGTGAAATGTGTTAAAAGTTTTGAGAAAGTGTCTTTGTTTCGAGAACTGTATGAATGATTTGAAAAATTGGGCCAAATGAATCAGTTAGTGTGTTAGCAATCGAGAAAAACTGTAATAAGTATATAAATAATACTAAAATAATGATTTCAGTCTGCTTACACAAAAAATGTGTGACAAAATGTGAAATGTGTGAACTGGTGCTCACTTTCAAGTTATTTACTTGGAAAACAATGGCAAGTACATTCTTCTAATTTGTAATAAAAATGCATGATTTTCATGTTTGAGTGAACTATCCCTTTAAATGACAAACAGGCCTGGTTCCCACTAGGACTTAATTGCTGTACCTTAAATTCTTTTTCAATATTGGCCAAGGAAGCCAGCTCATTGCTGAGCTCCAGGGCCGCCAACACAGGATCCTCATTGGACAGAGAGAGGTACGCTGGACTGGCCAATCCCCTGTACGCATTGATACGCGAGCGGGAGTGCGAGAAAGAATCATACTTTTGATGATAATTGCAGGTGTTGCAGGCACAAAAGTAGTCATGTGGCTGCTCAATGCAAGCACCCATTCCAAGAAGAATGTGCACGATTTCATATTCGTGACAATGAGATGCTAAAATGATTGGAGTGACGTCATGAGAAAAGCGAGTGCCATCTTCGTCGTACGCAAAAAAATCATCATGCATTGGAGCCTGACTAGGGCTCGCTGTGAGTCTCTTGGAGTCGGCGAAAGCTTTGTGGCTCAAAATGGCCTCGACAATCCTGGTGTATCCTTTGCTGATGGCCAACAAAAGTGCATCCCCAATACGCGACAGGTTGTCTTTCTTCAACAGGAGTTCTGTTACTTCTAAGTGCTCGTTTGCCACCGCCAACTGCAATGCATTCTGGCCCATGTAGTCCACACAGTTAACGTCCAGCTCAGGGATCTCCTCAAGCATTCGGCGCACCACAGGTATGTTTCCATACTCGGCGGCATCAAGGAAACGTTCCTCTACTGGGGTTAGGCTGTTGGGATGGGCATTGAACATGTAGGCTGCCCCTCGCACGGCCTGCCTTCTGCCCTTGGGTAGCGCCTGTCTGGCCAGGTTCTCACTATGATTAAAACAGATGAAAAACGTGTACTGTGGCCTCTATTTCATAAAATGTTTTTAACTATTCACACCACTTAAGTTACTCGAAAATAACCAGTTACCAATCTTCCAAATGTTGCACTGTCATTTTTCATTATACATTATAGTATATACAGTATATTCAGTATGGCCTATGCATTGTACAGCATTGTATTTGTGTATTTTATTGATGTATATTTATTTTAAAACAAATGTATACGTATTTTATATAAAACTTTAATTACTAATCTATATAATAAAATATTATCATATTAAATTAATGTTATATTATTGTATTAATAAATATTATATTATCACAATATATATTAATGCTTGTAATGTGTAATGTTGCCGAAACAAATTATGTATTTAAAAAATATAATGTTAATATTGTCTTTAAAAGTTAATTAATAATTATAGAGAAAGAGAATGAAACAATTAATGTATTAAAATTATATTAATATTGCATTATAGTATACATTAATGAAATGTAAAATGTAATGGTATACATATATATATGTGTATGTTTTTGAATAATACATATTAAATCTTCATAAGATTATTTTTGCTGTTGTCTCCATCCAGTAACATAACATTTATTCACACAAACAAATGCAAACAATGGTTTATAGCCGATAGGTTGATAAACAGGCATTAATGCTAATGACTTTTGCATGATAAGCTTTTTAATTGCATTACTAGTTTCTAAAGCCAAATTAATGAAACCTGACATTTTAAATGAACAAACCAATTGAGAGATATTTCATTGAATACTGAGTGACAGTTTAAGGTCAGGACATTGAACTACCGGTATATATTATCTTAGAAGGCAATGGCAACTAAACATACAGTACGTACAACAAACTTGACCAACTCACCCATGGTAGTGTCCATAACTGCCATAACAGTCCTCTCCAAAGTCTTCGTTCATCAGTAGATTGTCTTTACTTCTGTTCCTCTTTTCAATTGTGTGATACTTTGATTTATTTCCATCCTCCAGAACAGGTCTCCTTTGATTCATACTTCCAACTGAGGCAGTTCACGTCCGAAATGTGAATACAGCAAAGCTAACACATCCTGTTATCCAAACATCCAGCTGTGAGTGATTGAGTGTGCGCTACACACTGGCAAGTCACCATCTTCTACAATCCTTTGTTATGATCCCGTTTAAGTCTTGAGATAGTGCAGAGCACAGAGGAATTCTGAATGTTCTTTTCTACTCATTGGCTATAAATGAGAAATATAACAATCTTCATGGTTTACGAAATCAAAAAAAAAAAATTTCTTTCTTGCTTGTTTTATTTGATCAAACTCAATGAAGCTTAAAGCATTTAGTTCTGATTTCACCATTAGACAGATAACAGAATCCAATGATTAGTAACATTTTCAATATGAAGAATCACTGAAGAAATTGCAGAAATGCCACATGCAGCTCCCTCACCTTTCAAAATAAGTCTTACGTTTTATATTCCTCTCTGTTTGTATTAGGAACGGTGATTAAAATCTGCTTTCAGCTTCCAAAATCAAAACTCAGTGACGGAGTGCAGATGTAGAATCCCTTTGGGTCTGTTTCAGCGCTCCCAATAAACCTCTACATCTTGTGTGTTCATTACGAGCACCCAGCTCTCTGTAAACTGTGGGAAATAGCTTCAATGGAATTCCAGACTGACCAATCATCAATGTACATTCAGCGGCGGCATCACACTTTTGATTCGCTTTATTTTGCCTCTCTCTGGCATTCTGTGTGTGTGTGTGTGTGTGTGTGTGTACAGTATACCCACATGACTAATGTGTACGTGCTGTAGTGCAGAGTATACTGCCTCAGAAATCTTAACTGAGTATGTGAGCCAAACCAATGGGTCAAAAGGTAACCCACACAGTGGGTCATGGGAAGCCACTGTCTTGTTTCTATTCTCATGTTGATAGGCCCTGACACTGATGACTATCAGAGTGACTATTTTTAGACTATTTTTTTATTATTTCCAGTGACAAGATAACCATCTGCCTTTGGCCCATGCTTGTTGCAATGCAACTTTATAGATAGTTCCTTTAATAAATGGTTGTATTGCAGTTTATTAAAGTCTAAAACCTTAGTCTGTGTGAATAATCTGAAAAGGGCCATATTATACTTTATTGTAGCAGCTTTCCCAGCTGAAGTCATCTTATAACACAAGGTTCTTGCATCTAAACAGTTGTTATTTATTTTTACATGACAATTTCCCACCCTGTCTGGAATATTAAAGTGTGTTAAACGAAATCTCCTTCGTCTTCGTGCTCCTCGCTTCCACACAGTAGTTTGTGAGAGAATATGAAAAAAAACAAAGAAAACAAAGAAACAAAACAAAAACAAAGAAAAGTGAGCGTCGCATTTTTCTCCTCGTTTTGTTTTCTTGTATTTTGATAGTGTTTTTTTTTTTCTCCCCTCCATGGACACCGCCGCTAAATTCACCTCCCTAGCCCGTAAAGACCTGCCCTTCTTGGAATATGCGAGGGAGTTCTGTGAGCTCGCCGTGTCAACAGCGTTGGATGATGCCACACTGAACACACTGTCGACCTCCACTTCCCCGTCGACCTCCCAGACACCACTGGACTGTGCTGGAGGGAGGCAATTATCCGGTGTCTGGAGAGCGTCCGGCCCCGATCCAAAACACAGCCAGACCCAGAGCCCAGCCCACCATCACCCCGCTGTGCGGAGCAAGAGCCTGAGCCCACAGATGACGGAGAGCCCGAGCCCGAGCCTGTCGCGACCAATGAGCCATCGCCTATAGGAGCGACAGAGTTGAGGATCGCCTCGGAGCCAGAGCTTCAAGTGACTTCAGACCAGGTGCGAGAGCCAGCAACTGAGCCTGTGCCGGTGGACTATGTGAGGGAGCGCGAGGGCTTGGAGAGAAGCCCCGCCCACTGCACCACCGCTGAGGGTGAGCATCCCCTGGGCTCTGGGGACTTAATAGACTGGGAGGCAGATTTATATGCGGACATGCCCATTCTCCTCCCACCTTCCTCGGACTTACCAGTCTGCCCTGAACTGTCTGACAGCCCTGTCGTTCCCCTGTCTGACGCAGTCCCGGTGCTGGGAGTCGTGATTTGGTGTGTGTGGGCAGCGCACACCAGTCCTGAGAGCCCGGAGGCTCACAAATGCCCACCCAACCTCCAGCTCATGCCTCCTCCACCGCTGTCGTCTGGCAGCCCCTCTGCTCACCATCTGTGCGGTGGGATCACTGCGGGTCTGCCAGTCTTCATCGGCGTCATGGCTGGAGAATGGAAAAGGATTTTGTAAGATGGAGAGGAACATTTGGGGCCGTGGTTCTGCTGAGGGCAGGTCATCTGTGCTTCCAAGAAAGGAAAAGATAAAAGGCATCAGTCAACAAACTCCCATTTAACACTAAACACTCTTGAGACTCACTCGTCTCGGGCCGGCCCAATTTGTTGACATTAAATGCTTGTATAAAAATTGCTGAGGACAATAAAACTAAAGCAGCCGTAAAGCCGTAAAGCCTCCAGCCTCTGAGTACCGAACTCCACCTCGGCCCGTCGACCCAGCGGCTCCACCATGGCTCCTAGCTCCCTCCTTTCCACTGTGGCCCGTCAGTCCACCGGCTCCGCCGGGCTCCCTCATCCCTCCGGCTCCACCTTGGTCAGTCGTCGACCATCTGTCGCCTCGGGACTCCACTCCTCCGGCTGCACCTCGTCCCTCCGGCTCTGTCAGGCTCCTCCTTCCCTTCGGCTTCACCGTGGCCTTCCGGATCCCCGCCTCCACCTCGGTCGCCGGAGCCATCTGTTCCGCCTTGGCCCTCTGGATCTTCCTCGTCACCCTGGCTCATCAGCTCTCCGTCTCGGCCTTGAGCTCCTCCTCCACCTGCTCCGCCGCTGTCGGTCGGCCCCCTGGAGTTGTCAGCCCTTCCTCCACCTGCTCCGCCGCTGTCAGTTGGCCCCCTGGAGTCGTCAGCCCTTCCTCCACCATGGCTCCTCCCTCCGTCAGCTCCACCGTGGGTCACCTTCATGGCTGTGCCCTGGGTCCCGCCTGGCTCCTCCTACTCCAAGTCCCTCCAGTCTCCTCCCTGGCTCCTCCCTCTGTCGTCTCCACCCTGGACTCTGTTTGCCGTTTTCCTCCCGGGTTTCCGTCCTCCACCCGAACCTCCTCCTGAGTTCCCCTCCGTCCCTCCCTTTGTTGTTCCTGCGGCGTGAGGACGCGCTTTCCGGGATGGGGGCGAACTGTCACACCCCTGGACTGTTTGTGTGTGGGTTTTTATCCCCATGTGCTCTCCGTGACCTAGTTTTCCCTCATGTTTGATTGTGTTATTTGGTTCAGGTGTGTCATGTTAATTACCCTTGTTTGTGTTAGTACTTATAGTGTAGTCTGTCCTGTGATTCCTTTGTCCGGTATTGTTTTTGTTATGTGCTATGTGTGTCTCCTGCCTGCCCTGTGTTACCCACTGTCTGGAATATTAAAGTGTGTTAAATGAAATCTCCTTCGTCTTCGTGCTCCTCGCTTCCACACAGTAGTTCGTGACATGCTGAGCATTAAAGATTTCTTTCAAAAACATTAAAAACATCTTACCAACCACAAACTTTTGAACGATAGCTTATACATATTAATTAGATATTAATACGTTGTGTATATTAATATAAAAGGTATAAATTGTGACACTCCATGACTAAATTGAAACACTCCAAAGAAGTCTGTAGGTCACTTGCTGTGAACTGAAAATTCCACCATGTAAATGATATAAAAAATATATATATACAGTCATGGCCAAAAGTTTTGGCAGTGACATAAATGTTGTTTTTTGCAAAGTTTGCAGCTTAAGCTGTTGTGGTGTTCATTCACATTGTTTCTAGATTGTTGTGTAGAGTGATCAGATACATTTTAAATAATTGCTAAATGCTTCATTGGCCAAAAAAGAAACTTTTCACAAAAAAACTAATTTCACAGTTTTTTGATCCTGACACAAAATGACCAGCTAGCATTAATCGACTAATCATATCAGCAGCACATGTGAAAGTGTGAATGATTACTAGTCAGGTAAAATCACTATCATACTAATTAGATTGTAAGAGCAGACTGATTGCTATAAAAGGAGGGAAGAAGTGCTTCCAATCATTGTGTTCTTGTTAGCAATGGTTACCTCCAAAGAAAAACATGCACCCATCATCGCTTTGCATCAAAATGGCCTCACATGCAAGGAAATTGCTACAAAGAATATTGCACCTGAAAGAACCATTTACCGGATCATCAAGAACTTCAAGGAGAGAGGTTCGACTGCAGTGAAGAAGTCTTCAGGACGTCCCAGAGTGTCCAGCAAGCGCCAGGACTGTCTCCTCCTGAGGAGTCAGCTACGCAATCGTGTCACCACCAATGCAGAGCTTGCTCAGAAATGGCAGCAGGTTGTTGTGAGTGCATCTGCACGCACAGTGAGGCCAAGACTTTTGGACAACGGCCTTGTTGTCCAGCAAGCGCCAGGACGTCTCCTCCTGAGGAGTCAGCTACAGAATCGTGTCTCCAGCAGTGCAGAGCTTGCTCAGGAATGGCAGCAGGTTGGTGTGAGAGCATCTGCACACACGGTGAGGCCAAGACTTTTAGACAACGGCCTGGTGTCAAGAAGAGTAGCAAAGAAGCCACTTCTCTCCAAGAAAAACGTCAAGGACAGACTGAAATTCTGCAGGAAGTACAAGGATTGGACAGCAGAAGACTGGTGCAAAGTTATTCTTCTGATGAAGCTCCCTTCCGACTGTTTGGGACATCTGGAAAATCGATTGTTCAGAGAAGATAAGGTGAACGCTACCATGAGTCCTGTGTTGTGCCAACAGTGAAGCATCCTGAGACCATCCATGTGTGGGGTTGCTTTTCAACCGAGGGAGTGGGTTCTCTCATAATTCTGCCCAAAAACACTGCCATGAATAAAGAATGGTATCAAAACGTCCTGCAAGAGCGACTTCTTGATGGGTCAGGATGGGTCATTCCATCAGTCAGGATTTGGACCAGAAGCTAATATCCAGCATGCCAGAGTGAATTGCAGAGGTTATGAAGAACAAGGGTCAATACTGTAAATATTGACTAATTATATATTTTTTGCCAATAAAAGCAATTCAAAACTTATGATATGCTTATCATTGTTTTTCAGTATACCATAGAAACATGTGGAAAAATTATCTACAAATACTGAAGCAGCAAACTTTGCAAAACACAAAATTTATGTCACTGCCAAAACTTCTGGCCATGACTGTATATATATATATATATATATATATATATATATATATATATATATATATATATATATATATATATATATATATATATATATATATATATATATATATATATATATATATATATATATATATATATACAAACTTCTTCAAAAATGGCATGAGTAATGCATGTAACAATAAAGGCAGAGTATCTAACAATAAATAAATTAAAAAATAATAAAACAAAATAGTTTTTTCTTGTTAACATTCTCCAATAATTCTCCAATAACTTAATCTGTTTTATTTACAACTTCAGAAAAATCTTTTTTTTTTTCAGTGTGGGAGGAAATTTTGCATTCTTAATCTTCGAGAGTTTTAAGTGAAGACAATGCCGTTGTCCATATCTCTTTTAAAACAATCATCCCTTTTGTCATGGTGTTCAGTGTAATCTGGTTTCCCTCCACTCTCTCACGGTGACTCCCACATAGACCCAGGGCAAGGTCCTGCTCACGAAACGCATCAGCAGAACTGGACTTTTTGTTTAGTCTTTGGCAGGACAAAATTTGGCAGGATTCTTTGCTCTAAATAGACATAGTACAGATGGTTTAACATATACACACGTAACAACTGACATATTTACCCAAGGACAGTGATGCTAATAGCGGCCCACACACTATGCAGCTTATTTTAAGCGTGTTAATTATCTCTGTCCTGCCAATGAATCAGGACAAACAATAGGCCACCCACGTCAATAGCGACACTGCTGTGCACCCTCATTTCAAAGTGCCTGGTCACCTAAAAGCTTTTTGTTGTCAGAACATCATAACATCTTTTTTATCAATCTTAATGAATGCAGTCTAAGAGAGAGCTCAGTAAATATTTTTAGGAACACATTACCGGTTTTTACTGTGTAACCAACAATGTGAATTTATATCATGCAACTGTGACTTTGTTTCTGTAATTACGACTTTAAATCTCCCAAAGTGACTTTATATGTCGCAATGTGGTTGGATCTTGGAATTGCAACTTTATTACTCATAACAAAGTTGTTATAGTTTAATATATAGGGTTTTTAATTTAGTTTACATTTTCAATTTAAAATTATTTTTTAAGTTTGTTTTTATTTCATTTTCAATTTAAAATTATTTTTTAGTTTAGTTTCCATTATTGTGCCAAGTCTGTTAGTTATTAGTTACGTTAATTTATATTTATATTTGTATTTTTATTTTATTTCTATTTCTCACACGAGTAAATTACTTGGCAGGGGACAAATTTGTGTAATGTTGTTAAAATGATTCCTTATTCAGTCCAACATAACATAACTTTGCCCGCATTTTATGGATTTATGGACAACTGCATGTCCTCTGATGATCTTAATACTTGTTCAAATGAGGGTGGGCTTTACTCATTGATGGTAAATCAGACTTGTTGAACTTCTATCATAATTTAATTCTGCCATACAAAGAGTGCAACTAAATTGACATTCTTTAAAAGCCCTAATTAGAGTTTATAAATAAAATGTTAAAATGGTATTTCTCCATCAGTCACTGATTACCTCTTCACTGTCAATCCTTGTCTGCTTGATTTAAATCAAAGAGGTTATGGCTTGATTAAAGGTCCTGCCTCTGACTTAGGAGGTGGCCATCCATAGTGTAGAACTTTATGATGGCCAGTTACATTTTAGGGATTGTTGGGCCCACTTCATTAACTGTAGTCCAAAGTATTAAAAACAAAAATCATTTTCAAAAATTATGTTAAAATCAAAGGATCATTTCTGCTTCATTTTGAAGCAATGTGTGATAGTTTCAGTTTAGTTCTTAGTTAGTTTTTCTAGGGCTTTTATTTTTGGTATTTAGTTTCAGTTTTAGTGTAAGTTTCAGTAAACTGTAATAACCTTCAAAACTCTCAGGACTTTGACTTCATATCTTGAAATTGTGACTTTATTTCTCATAACTGTGACCTCATGGAATTATGTGACTTTATTCCTCTGTGACTTTATACCTCAGTGTTACTTTATTTTATTTTAAATTCAAGATAGATTTTTACACATTTTTATTTTATATTACTTTATTTTAACCTCTATCTCACAATTAGCATTTTTATGTTTACTCTGAAAATGGAGGAAACAGGCTTTGAGTAAAATCTCATGCAAACATTCAATTGAGAATTCCTGGGAATTTCCAGTGTTGATAGTTGTTGTGGAAATTCCCAATATTACTCTGACTTCACCACTGACAACTCAAACAACTACAGTTGTTAATATAGTAACTACAGTATCTCGGGCTAATTCCCTGAATTCCCCGAATACTTACAATACAATACAAAGAACTACAGTATCGAGCTAATTCCCTGAATTCCTCGAATAACGTACTTACAATATAATCCAATACTTCCCTGAAGTATGGTGACGGTGTCCCATCAAGAAGCTACTATCACTACCTCAATCACACATACGCATACAGGTCTTTAGCATCTATACACTCTCACCGCCCTTCTCAGTTGTACGCCGTTACCTCAGCCCGAGGACGGCTCTAGTCTTCCAACACTGTCTTTGCGGTGGTCTTTTGAGCGTAGAATCTTTAGTACTTCTATTCTTCAGCTGCGCAGCATATACCAGACACCACTCCCAAGTTGCTTTTTGCAGGAATGAAAGTTTTATTCACGGCCGGGAGCCCACTGGTCACAACAACCAAGAGAGACTCCCTGAACAGAAGGATGCATGAACATTTATACCTTGTAGTTGAGTAAAAATCAATGTCACTCAAGTCTTCTTCACTGTAATTGGTTATACTGATCTGGTCATTGGTTTGTCATATGACTGTTAGTTCTACTGTTTTAAGCACTTTTTAGGTAAGTGTAGATTATTTAATCATAGGGACATGGTCTTTGATCTGAGCATTCTTTTAGTCTGCACTTTTCTGAACATTCTATGTTGAACACACCCTTTTGACTCCTTCTGAGGCCATTACACAAAATATTTCCATCACATAGTTTGACAGTTTCTTTCAGACTGAATTATTTGGTTTAATCTAGCGTGGTTCCATGTAAATAAAACATTTTAGTAATGACACAATTCCCTTTATTCATAACAATAATAGATTATAAATATTTTGGGCTGTGACCCAGGATTAAAAAGCATGGTGGACTAAATCACAATGCCAAAATTGCTTTTTTAGAAAAGCTCACAGACATAAATGCAAGTTTTTAGTGACTCCAGATAATAAGTTGTTCCACTTTAATGCAAAAGCTTCAGAAGCTTCAGCGATTTATTTTAAATTTGGGATCTCAACTCTTCTGATCTTCATAGTCACTGATTTGATTTTGACAAGCGTGCCATTTTTGGTCCAGGTGTCCCAGTGGATATGTGACTGGGTGGAGAGATCTTGGTCCAATGGTGAGCCATTCAAATTTGCCTTGCCACACTGGTTAAACCACCATCCTGTGTTATTCTGGTTCACACTGCAGCTCTCAACAGCTTTATTAGCAAAAGTGCAGAATGGAGAACAACCGTCGTTGTCAACGTCAGAGGTACTGAAAGGGGCCGTGTCTTGATTCTGCTCTTGGTCATACCCTCGAAAAGCATCACCTGCAGAAAAAGAAAGAGAAAGTGAAAGTGAAAGAGAGTAAGAAAGAAACTGTGATAGATTGCATGTTTAATGTAACTTGTCAGTAGGTTTCTAGACTGTGCAACTCATAAATTAATCATCAGCAGGCCCACAAGGAATATGTGGACATTATTTGCATTTCCCATGCTAATTTTGAAGAAAAAAGCAGTGTTATTGGGAATAATATTTGCTATTGGCTGACCTGCACTACCAGCATATCTGCCAAGGTGTATTGCAAAGAATTTGGTTTCATCTTCAAGCCAGAAATTGTCATATGAAGCATAGGTGGTGGTGTCATCTTGCGAGACCAGAGACACGTGCAGCTGGAAGCGTGTGTTTCTTTGATTGACAATATTGAAGATTTGTCTCAAACCCAACCAGTGTTCACCTTCAGAGACACAGATGAATTCAATACCCGTTTTTTATTATTTAAGACATTAACTGTATAACTGAAACCTGTATGAGTTTCTTTCTTCTGTTGAAGACAGAAGATATTTTGAAGAAAGTTGATAACCAAACAGTTGCTGGTAGCCACTGACTTTCGTATTTTTTTTCTGGACTATGGAAGTCAATGATTACTAGTTTGGTTACTAACATTCTAAAAAATATATCTTCGTTTGCATTCAACAGAAGAAAGAAACTTATAAAGGTTTGGAACAACGAGAGTGGATAAACGACAGAATTTTAATTTTTGGGTGAACTTTCCCATTAACTGACTAACGGTAGCCTACCTGGCAAGTGTCCAAATCCATCCAAGTACTGTGACCACATTTGTTTGAAGTCAGTGAGACCATCCGTCCTTCTCTGTATTACTGTCCATCCAACCTCCATGTAATCCATCTCACAGAACACCTGTTTAAGATGCTTAATTCATCATGTGTAAACCTAAAACCATGTTTGATTTGCTTTTAGATTAAAATAACTGTGGTTGGAAGCTTTTAAACAAAACTAAAAGAAGGTACTTTCCTCAAAGGAAACATCTGTGTTTTCTGGCTGAATTATATAAATTCCACTAGGGATTTTTGGAGAAACGGCACCTAGCGTCTCTTGGATGTCACTACAGTCTTTCCCTGTGGAATGAAAGGGAATTCACTATGAGGATGTGTAAATGATAAATATTTGACAGCATGTTAATCATCTCACCGTGGGACTCCATTGGCTTTACGGAAAAGATGTCACTGTTGCTTCTCTGCACATCTGAACTGAGTGTGTTTACTTTGGCCATAAGCTCGATTATCTAGAAAAAGAAATCAAAGCAATATGTTGAAGAATGCAGAAGAGGATATGCGGTTTGGAAGTTTGGAAATTTTAGAATACCTGACTTGAGAGGAATTCCGAGACTTTCTGCTGTTCATCAATGAGATCTCTGATCAACTTCCTAGTGTTTCTTGTATATGACACTATGGTATGCTGGAGGTTACCTAAGACAAACAACCTTCATTAAACTCTGTGAGAACCACAGTGGGTTTAAAAGAGTGACAAAGGGTAAATGTAAAGCGTGTGTAAATTATTGAAATATGTGACCCTTGACCACAAAACCAGTCATAAATAGCATGGGTATATTTGTAGCAATAGCCAAAAATACATTGTATGGGTCAAAATGATCGATTCTTCTTTTATGCCAAAAATCATTAGGATTAAAGATCATGTTCCATGGAGATATTTAGTCAATTTCCTACTGTAAATATATCAAAACTAAATTTTTTATTAGTAATATGCATTGCTATAAGAACTTCATTTGGACAACTTTAAAGGCAATTTTCTCAATATTTAGATTTTTTTTTTGCACCCTGAGATTCCAGATTTTCAATAGTTGTATCTCAGCCAAAAATAGAAAGCTTATTTATTCAGCTTTCAGATGATGTATAAAATTCAGTTTAAAAAAAATTGACCCTTATGACTGGTTTTGTGGTCCAGGGTCACATATTAATATGCACATATGCACAGGGTGCACTGTGTGCACAAAAAAATGGAACACCTACTGCACAAGGAATGTTTCTCATCACGCATTAGCTTTGCAGTCATTTCACATGGCATAGTGCATTTGTCTTTGTCTGCGTCTCTGTGATAATGCTCTTTTTGGCCTTGAAGAGAGGCGTCCTCAGATTCCCCAGTCAATATAGCAGGATCATTGCGATTAGTACTGCTAATATTCTAAGACAAACAAAATATACCACGCATTATTACATATTCACAAGTTGCATTATACAACAAAATATTCATTTACAGTATAAATAATTTGTAAAATATAATTTAAAATATGATTTATTGCATTAACATTAAACTGAATTATATATTTCACTTAAAAAAGTACCCTTTTCCAGTTGTTATATAAGCACCATATGTTGACTTAAAAGTATTTTATTGTGATAAGAATGAAATACTAATGCATTGTAGCAAATATTGCAAGAATCTAAATAAAAACTTTATGGTTTATTAACATTAATTACAGATTAATTACAGAAGGGAGAAGTTTACAACACTCACCACAGCTGATGATGCAAGAAGATGCAGAAATAAAGTGATCCAGATCATTTTGGTGTATGCAGCAGTCCCACATGTGAAAGTGTGAAGATGTGCACCTTCCAATGAGACGGCAGTTTTCTCCAGCATTCTCTTGTGGACCGGACTGCCTCTTTGCTTCAGAAGAAAAAAAAAGGAAAAAGAAAGAAAACCTCACAAAAAAACACAAACAGCTGTTCTCACCTCAACAAAAAGTGTCCAGACCAATTCTGTTTCATTCTAAAGTACTTTTGCTTTATTGCACTTCGACAACATCCTGTATTGGCTATGAAAACCAGATGCTGAAATGTGACACTTCTTTCTGTTGAGGTGGGAATCAGCAGGACCCAGAGCAGCATTCGTAAATGCATTCCTTTCGAAACACAGGGAAATCCTGGATATGATAGAATGAAAACACACTAAGATATATTACCTTCAAATCACATAGATTAATAAATGTATATTTTTCTTTATAATAGACCATTTGTTGCATCTTCAAAGCTAATTTGTGCAAATTCTAGTCCATTTATATAAGCCTGATTCAAACTATATACTGAATTCACTGCAAGTTTATTTGAATAAAAGCATGCCAAATGCATCAATATATATATATATATATATATATATATGTAATTTTCACTGTACTCATGGCATCTATGCAGAAATTCTTGATCATGATCAAAAGGGTTTCATGTTATTGTCCTTCAGTATACACTTAAGGAACCCATCTGTTGGGCATTACGGCCCGTTCACACCAAGAAAGATACAGTGACATGAAAAGTTTTTTGCCCCCTTTCTATTTTTTGTTTTTTTTTGCATATTTGTCACATTGAAAAGATTCAGATCATCAAACAAATTTTAATATTACACAAAGATAATGCAAGTAAATACAAAATGCAGTTTTTAAATGATGATTTCATTTATTAAGGGGAAAAAAGCTGTCCAAACCTACCTGCCCCTACGTGAAAAATTAATTGCCCCTTCCTGCTAAATCATGAAAAATGTGATTAACTGTGATTAACCACATTATTTTAGAAAGCTGAGTTAAATTTCACTAGCCAAACCCAGGCCTGATTACTGCCAGACCTGTTGAATCAAGAATTCACTTAAATAGAACCTGTCTGATGAAGTGAAGCATGCTTAAAGAGCAACACATCATGCCGCGATCTAAAGAAATTCAAGAAC
>NW_015665674.1:307839-317472 GCF_001515625.1 Sinocyclocheilus rhinocerous | reverse complement strand
GACCGACACACGCATCTGTCTGACAGCTGTATAAAGCAGTGTTAGTGAGTAACAATCAGATTAGAAAGCTACTGTTGACAACTGTTAATATCTTGTCTTGTAAATATAGTCTAGAGAGCGATGGAGTGACTAAACACGACAGAGTCGCGTACCTGCTGCTGGATTTTGCCGTCCTCTGTCACCACCCAGTGCGTGGTGGCTCGCGCAGGCTCGGCCAACAGTATACAGATAAACACCACCGCCGCTCCGCGAACGGAAGGGCTCCAGAACCGTTTATTAGTGTAATGATTGCCTATGCTATTGCTCTTGTCATCCGCCATCTTTTTACCGTCTATCCATTCAATCCTAAAGGTTCGCGTCATTCACCACAATCTGCTTCCGGGTTACAGAGTGACCCCGCCCCCAAACATTCGCCAAACTCATTTTATTTTTCCAATTAACGTCAATAATAAATAATTTTTAAAAAATGACCAATGTTATGCCATTTACGTAAAACGCTTGTTTTAAACTACTATGTTATAGTCACGGTCAACGCAACTATAATTTATTCCCTTCATTTTTACTCAAAGAACAATAACATATTTTAACATAATTAATAACCCATAGTAGAAAAAAGTCAATAAATGCCAAGTATATAATTATACGTACAACTCAATCACACACATTTTGGAGGCATTAAATACAATACCCACTATGTAATATAACGTACCAATTAAATTGACTTAGCAACACAAAGTTGGGGTTTATATTTGTAAATTTGCATTTATATATCCGATATTACATGAGACTTTATAAGTGAAATAAATCTGTGAATCGAACAATTGTTTTCCCAAAAAATTGCAGTTTTGTAAACTTTGTATTTATTTATTGAGGTTTTTTAACTTTTTTACTTCTATAAATGCAGACTTCCCTGCTGAAAAAAAAAAACAATAGAAAGCATCACAGAATTTGTAATGGTTTTTACTGGTTATAATGGGACTTGTATTGGTTTAAATGGAAACTGTAATGGACCCTGTGGGTCTCTACCTTTTTTACAGTCTATGGTCTCTACTAGTAATTGGTCACCTTCTATTGGTGGCTTGTTAGAACCCTAAATCCTAATGGAATATGTCCCCAAACACACTACAGAAAACAATTAATGGTTTTAATAGTTAAAAGCTGATGGTTTGTAATGTTTGTAATGGTATTTGTAGTGGAAACCATTAGAATATCAGTGATGGGGTTTTTTTCAGCAGGGTTGCTTAAAATCTAGATGTAGTTTAAGATTTAAAACTTAAAATCTTTAATCTTATTTTTTTAATATTTTTGGGTAGTAACCATGATTTTTCCAACTGATCAGTTTTCTGCTCAAAAACAAAGATATGTAGAATACAGAAGTCCTAGTAAGATTAAAGCCTTCTATTATAGTGGCTCCATTATTAATATTCGTTATATAATTTACCCGTTATTTCGATCCATTTTTTAAGTTGCTAACAAGTTGCTAAATAAGAGCAACAGCTGGATGCGAATTTACATGCTTGAGAAATATAACAACTGTTTAAAGCCATAAATTATACAGAAACTTGTTTGGAATAAAACAGAATTCAAGATTCAAACATCTTAGATATTAGGAACAGTAGAAATAGTTTGACTAAAATAATGACAGGACTCACAGAATGTTCAAAAGAATACTGTAATGTAGTGAATTGTAGAATATAATAAAGAATGCAATAAAGATTTTATTTTTACATTGTGCAAAACATTCAAAAGCAACAATAAAACACACTGTGATTTTGACAATATTGCCAATAATAAGAAATAACTAGTACTTAATTTTTTTTTAAGTCTTAATTTGTTAGGAACAGCTGAGCAGTTGTAACATTAAAATACACATTCATTTGTTACATTACAAGTACATATAAAGCAGTGCTTGTCCTAGTGTTAAAATGAACATACATGTAGAATCCCAAGAAGAGACATTTAAATATATATAGTGCCATGAAAAGGTTTTTTCCCCCTTCCTGTTTTTTTTATTTTTTGCATATTTGTCACACTTAAAAGATTCAGATCATCAAACCAATTTTAATATTACGCAAAGATAATGCAAGTAAATACAAAATGCAGTTTTTAAATGATAATTTCATTTATTAAGGGAAAAAAGCTGTCCAAACCTACCTGGCCCTACGTGAAAAATTATTTGCCCCTCCTCTTAAATCATGAAAGAACTGTGATTAACCACATTATTTTAGAAAGCTGAGTTAAATTTCACTAGCCACACGCAGGCCTGATTACTGCCAGACCTGTTGAATCAAGAAATCACTTCAATAGAACCTGTCTGACAAAGTGAAGTATGCTTAAAGAGCAACACATCATGCCGCGATCTAAATAAATTCAAGAACAGATGAGAAACAAAATAGTTGACATGTATCAGCCTGGAAAGGGTTATGAAGCCATTTCTAAGGCTTTGGGACTCCAGCGAACCACGGTCAGAGCCATTATCCACAAATGGAGAAAGCTTGGAACAGTGGTGAACCTTCCCAGGAGTGGCCGGCCTACCAAAATTACTCCAAGAGCGCAACGACGACTCATCCAGGAGGTCATAAAAGAACCCAGAACAACATCTAAAGAACTGCAGGCCTCACTTGCCTCAATTAAGGTCAGTGTTCATGATTCAACAATAAGAAAGAGACTGGGCAAAAACGGCACCCATGGGAGAGTTCCAAGGCAAAAGCTACCGCTGACCAAAAAGAACTCAAAGGCTCGTCACACATTTGCCAAAAAATATCTTGATTATCCCCAAGATTTTTGGGCAAATATTCTGTGGACTGATGCGACAAAAGTTGAACTTCTTGGAAGGTGTGTGTCCCGTTACATCTGGCGTAAAACCAACACAGCATTTCATAAAAAGAACATCATACCAACAGTCAAACATGGTGGTGGTAGTGTGATGGTCTGGGGCTGCTTTGCAGCTTCAGGACCTGGACAACTTGCCATAATTGATGGAACCATGAATTCTGCTCTCTATCAGAAAATCCTGAAGGAGAATGTCCGGCCGTCAGTTTGTGACCTCAAGCTCAAGCGCACTTGATTTATGCAGCAGGACAATGATCCAAAACACACCAGCAAGTCCACCTTTGAATGGCTCAAGAAAAACAAAATGAAGGTTTTGGAGTGACCAAGTCAAAGTCCAGACTTAAATCCGATTGAGATGCTGTGGCATGACCTTAAACAGTCCATTCATGCTCAAAAACCCTCCAATGTGGCTGAATGAAAACAATTCTGCAAAGAAGAGTGGGCCAAAATTCCTCCACAGCGATGTGAAAGATTCATTGCCAGTTATCACAAACGCTTGATTGCAGTTGTTGCTGCCAAGGGTGGCAGAACCAGTTATTAGATTTAGGGGACACTTACTTTTTCAAGTAGTGCCAGGCAGGTTTGGACAGCTTTTTTCCCTTAATAAATGAAATCACCATTTAAAAACTGCATTTTGTATTAACTTGCATTATCTTTGTGTAATATTAAAATTCGTTTAATAATCTGAATCTTTTAAGTGTGACAAATATGCAAAAAATTTAATAAAAAACAGGAAGGGGGGCAAAAACCTTTTCACGGCACTGTAACTAAAGATAACTATTAGCGTCCACACCAGCGGACGATATCGTCTGTTTATTCTGAAGCGCATGCTCGTCTGCCGCTTTAAATGGACTCTGATTGGGTGTCAATGTTCATCAGCTGGAAAAAATCATTCTGAAAGTGATTCCAATTATACTGTTTCTCTGTGCCTTTATCGTTATTCCTGTGGTGTGAATTCTGCTAGTCTTTAATACTGAGAACGATTTTAAAAATTATATCTTTACCGTTATCTTTAGTTACCGTCCTTGGAGCGAACAGGCCTTCTGCTCCCGCGTCATTTTGCACCGTGAGCGCGACTGTCTTTAGTTGTCATGGTAACCGGTGGACAACAGGTAACATGGCGGAAGAGAAACTTTCGTTTGAGCAAGGGTTCACCTTCAGTTTGCTTTCTACCAAAAAATTCACGTTACGGCAAGATCCTAAGATATCAAGACTCCTGATGAAATGGTAAGAATATGCTCTATAGGTGCAACTTTACTGAATTCAATGACAATCTGTTGAGTTACCGGTAAAACAAGAGGCGCGTCATTAATGTTGTGCCCATCAACATATTTCTGCTTAATACAGTGGTGATTCTAGACAATATTTTATTAATTCAAATGTAAGACATTGGAAATGCAATACCGAGACTTTATGAATTAATGCGCAGGAAAACTGATGAATTTAGAAAAGAAACCGATGAATATTGTTGTTTTTTATTGTTGCTATATTTCTATTGCTGTACTATATTCTATTTAATTTTATTGTCTATTTTTATTTTTGTATTTTATTCCACTTTACCTATTTATTATCTTTTTGCCTCTGTGTGTCTGTATTATGCACCTTTTCTGCATTGGAAGCTCCTGTCACCAATACAAATTCCATACTTGCCAATAAAACTCATTCTGATTGTGATTATGAAATGAAAAGATGATGCATAAGTGTCTGCATCCATAAAACACATTAACCAGAAATGTGAAAATTATATTAGCATTAACTGAAATTCAATTTAAAATTGATTTGTGATGCTATATAAAACATGGCTGCTATCCAAATCACAAACAAATAAGAGCAGAGCAGTAAATAACAATGCCATTTACACACACAAAAAACCCATAAAATAAAAACCCCTTGAGCAAATGGATGTCTGGCAAAATATATCCATTTTACATCTGCAGCTTATTTGTTTCACTGCATCTCTATAAGACCTTCATTTTTAGATATTAAATAATAACATGGTGGAGCATTCATACGATAAAAATTACATAAGATTACAATTACAAGATTCAGTTACCAATTCTAAAATTCATCATTGCTTTTAGGTCCATGCTAGGTCGAATTAACATCCAGGCCTTCAACTTTGACCAATCTTTCCAGTCTTATAGAAGCAATGACTTTGCTTGGGTAAATATTCACACATGAACTTCAACTTTCTTTGTCACAGCAACATTAAACAGTATACGTCAACATTATTATAATTATTATATTTTTTCAGAGTTTCTTTCAAGATCCATGTGTGAAGAACAATTTAAAGGTACTTGATACTGCTGGATCATGGACACTACTGGGTATGTTAATACTTCTGATGATAAGGCATATTGCTATTTGAATTAATTTATAATGTTTTATGTCATTTTATGTTTATATCTCCTTTCATGAAGGCTAAAAATGGCTCATGGCTTTTTACCCATTCACAGGTAGAGACATCACACATGTAAATGTTGAAGTTGTCCCATGCACAAAGGTGTCAGTAGATATATTCAATCCAATTTACTCAAATGGAATTTTGCGTCCATCTGGCCACATTGTCAAATGTTACCATGAAATATACCCAGACTTTGATGAGTTAAGGATGGTATGGATTGTTACATCATTCACTATTATCAATGATGCTCTCAAACATGGCTAATAGCTGTATCAAAATGTTTGTTTAACCTCTGTTGTTTGGCATGCTCTCTGACAGCTTTTGCTTGAAGAAGATTCTAACAACTATCATATAATCAGTCCAAGTGATCGTCAGGAGTTTTTGTTTAGACTGTTCAAGCATATGGTCTTAGGTGGTGAACTTTGCCAATGTGAGGATGTCATCGATCCCTACATTGAGACAGCAAAAATTATGTACAAAGACTTGGTCAGGTGAGATTTTTACAGACATTATGTTCCATTTTAACATTTCACATGAATGTGGGACCAAAATAAGTAAACTTGAGTACACATTAATGTGGAAAAATGTTTAATGGAGTAATATCATATAGGATATACACATTTTTTTAATTTTGATTTTTCACACATGACCTCTTTACCATTTCACCAAGATACCTGAACAAATGTATGGTTGGTTGTCATATGATAAATTCTCATTCATATGTCTTCTACAGCGTTCAGAAGGATCGAGATACAAAAGAGATCACTGTGGTCACAACAATCTTGAAAGTTTCTGCTCATGTATGTAACTTATTTCTTGTGCACCATTATCCTTAAAGATGCAGCATTCCTTATTAATTATGTTAACATTGCTGTTTTTGTTTATTAGGATCACAGTGGATTATGCTACCCATCTGCAACAGAAAATGAGCAGACATTTGCTTACCTCTGTATTGATCCATTCAAAAGGCATGTGTATGTTCTATACCATTCATTTGGTATAGGGGACTTTAAATGAAGGGCCCTAGATCTCATAAAAACACTGAGACATTATTATTATTAGGAACTACAACCTTTAATTTATGTTAATCAAGTGATGGGAGAACATTAATTAAATGAATAGTAAAACCTAAAATGAAAAACTTCCAAGAATAAGAATATAATGTAGCAATTCTGTAAATACATTTTGAATGTATTTACATTCATGCTTGAAACATGGTGTTTAATTAATTTAAAGTGATTATTTTTAGAGATTGAATTTATATTTTTTCTTTATAAGTTTCATACATGCTAATAAACCTTTACACAATCATAGACTTGAGAAACAACTAATTTATCAGATCTATCATACCTGTCATTGAGGAGCACATGGGAAAGTGGGGGAAAAAACGTTAAACGTGGTGTGGTTGTCTTCCTCCCTACCTATAAATGTTGCGTATGGTTGGTTCGTTTTAGTCATCAGTCAGATTTAAAGCGAAGCAAATATTTATTGATCATACATTCTAATTGTGAATGCTGACCTTTTGTTTGTATGCATTTTGTGTACACACGATGGCAAGGATCGCGGAACGAACCAAATGGAGGGGGGTGCGTGGGTGGGGGATTGCAGAACTAATTTTACTATTAACAGTAGGCTACTAATGGTATTAGTTAGATGCCACATATATTATAGCCAATGTATTTTTAAGCTGTGATTATCCCACGATTCTGAAAACAAAACATGTTTCAAACATAAAGCTTTATTTTTCTAGCCCATGTCAATTGTCCAATAGAAGGTAGACTTGATGAACAAACATCTCGGTTACGTATGTAACCTTGGTTCCCTGAATAGGGGAACGAGATGCTGCGATGACGTCATCGCTTTGGGAACACCTTCGGTGTGACGAATGTCTGAAGCCCTTATACCATCACGCCAATTCATTGGCCAAATAGCGCTCTGCCATATAAGATCCACCACCTGGGGGTGCAATCTCCATTCCCCATCCTGCAGACTCTGTCTCGAGAGCAGGTCCGCTCCTGAGTTCAGGCGACCTGGGATATGGACTGCTCTGATCGACAGGAGCTTTGTCCGAGCCCAGAGAAGAACACGCCTCGCCAGCCTGCACAGGGGACGAGAACGTAATCCTCCTTGGCGATTGAGGTACGACACAACTGCCGTGTTGTCCGTCCTGACTAACACGTGATAACCCCTCAACTGGGGTAAGAACTGTTTGAGAGCCAGGAGAACCGCAAGCATCTCCAAACGATTTATGTGCCAGCCACGATGTACCTCTGTCCAGACCCCACTGACTGGATGTCCTTGATGGACCGCTCCCCAGCCCGTAATGGACGCATCCATAGTGACCGTCTTGCGGCGACACAACGTCCCCATCTGGACTCCCTCCAGAAGGAACTGGGGTCTCATCCACGGGCTTAGAGTACGAAAGCCCTTGCGTGTCACCGTAATTCTGTGAAGCGGATGACAGTGATGTGAAATGTTCTGGCTCTTGGTCCACCACTGAAACGGTCGCATGTGGAGCAGGCCCAACTGAACTACAGGGGACGCCGCCGCCATCAGACCCAACAGCCTGAGACACAAGCCTACGTGTACTCGGCGCCCTGTCTTGAACGATCTCGATGTATCCGTGCCTGATCCTGAGATTGAGCTAATATTAACCAATCGTCCTGGTAGTTCAAAATTCGGACGTCCTGGAGCCGCAATGGGGCCAGAGCTGCGTCTATACATTTTATAAACGTTCGAGGAGCCAAAGCTAGTCCGAACGGAAGAACACAATATTGGTATGCTTTGCCCTCGAAAGCAAACCTGAGGAACTTCCTGTGCCTCTTTTGACGATCTGGATGTGAAAGTATGCATCCTTTAGATCGATGGTCACAAACCAATCTTTAGATTGGACCTGAGACAGAATGGACTTCACTGTTAACATCTTGAACTTGCTCACTCTGAGCACAAGATTTAGACAACGTAAGTCCAAAATTGGACGTAAACCACCATCTTTCTTGGGCACAACAAAATACCGGCTGTAGAAGCCTGACTCCATCTGAGTGGGGAGTATCTCCTCTATAGCCCCTTTCTCTAGGACTGACACGATCTCTCTAAAGGAGGGCCTGGCCTCCGAAGACGAGCAGAGGAATCAGGAACTGCTATTAGGAGCCTGAGAACGAGAGGTCTTGGCCGTCGAACTCAGGTCTAACCGCTTGCGTTGCCGTGGGTGAGCAGGTGGGCGAGACCTAGGACCCCAGTCCTTACGAGGGGGTAACTTAGGCGATGGCTCATGCCGCTGGGCCTCGCGACGCTGTAAAGAGGACGAGCGTGAACGAGCCGCAGGTGGCTGACGCTCTACTTCCCTAGCCCTGCGCGGGATGAGCTGATGAAACGCAGCGGACTGCTGTTTCGCTGCTCGAAACTTCTCCACGACCGTAGTGACCGAATCTCCGAACAGACCGTCACTCGAAATGGGGGCGTCCAAAAGAAAGGTCCTGTCCTTCTCCTTAATGTCAGTGAGAGTGAGCCAAAGATGGCGCTCAGCTGACACTAAACCTGCCATGGACCTTGGCTTGGACGGCAGCAGAGGGCGTAACTTCCAAGACGGAGCGGAATTTGGAGCGAGATGTGCCGCGAGAGTCTCTTCTACGGCCGGCATCGCCGCGTAGCCGTGATCCGCCATTTTAGAAACCGTGGCGAAATCAGCGGCAGCGGGATTAGTGATGCGCGCCGAAAAAGGTTGTTTCCAAGACCTCGAAACCTCGTGGTGACCGTCTCGTGCGGCGCCTCGGCAACCGCACAAACGGGATAGCGGGGGTTAGACGCGAGGCCTACTTTATTTGAGACGGCTGCGAACCTCGAGCGCAATGCTTTTAGCCGTAGGCTATCACAGTGTCGATAATCAGAAAGGCCGTTAAGCGCCGCTTGGGCGTGTTGTAGGCCCAAACATTGCACGCACCTGTCATGAGTGTCTCCTCCTCCGATGAACCTGTCACACGGCTCGATGCATCTCCTGTAGCTCATCGTGTCCGCTGAAGAGGAGTAAACTGCTCTTTCGAAGAAATTAGCTAAGAACACGACAAAATAACGCTTTCCTACGGGTGACAGATGATTCGCTTCCTGAAGGAAATGAAATCTGATGAAAATAGCGCGCAGCATGCTATATAGCTCACCTACGTGAGCATTGGGGGCGGTGCTAAGCGCTATTTGGCCAATGAATTGGCGTGATGGTACACGGGCTTCAGACATTCGTCACACCGAAGATGTTCCCAAAGCGATGACGTCATCGCAGCATTGAAGTGAGCCTATGAGAGGGAACCTCCAAGAAACACTTCATAAGTGGCAGCGCTCCAGTATAAGGGGCTTTCCCTACTATTAATGCTTAGACAATTTACACTGCACACGTCTGCGGTGCA
>NW_015665674.1:299802-307570 GCF_001515625.1 Sinocyclocheilus rhinocerous | reverse complement strand
CGCTATTTGGCCAATGAATTGGCGTGATGGTATAAGGGCTTCAGACATTCGTCACACCGAAGATGTTCCCAAAGCGATGACGTCATCGCAGCATTGAAGTGAGCCTATGAGAGGGAACTGCATTTCCACAATTCCCTGTGCCTGATGTAAAAACAGTTATAGCCTATACATATCTATGAATATTTTGCGGTTTAAATTTAGCGCTAAAAACGTTTACTGTCTTTGTCGGGAAGAGAAAAACGGAGGTAAATATGAAACTGAGTCATTTTTTATTTGTAATAAAGAACTAGTAGGAGTTAGGAAATTGGATGGGTGCTTCTCAAAGGCTGCATGACTCGGCTGCTACGTCATCAAATGTCGCTGAGATTTTCGAGTGGGCGGAGCATAAATGAAAAATGATTAGTCAGATACAAGATTCAGTTGTAGCATTCAAATGATAACAACTAACAACAACAGACACAGTTTTAAAGCATCGCAGCTACAGCACAGCAAACTGAAATCAATACAACTAGCCGAAGTTTGCTGTGCTTCATCGTAACATTACACAAAGAATGCCTGCAATCATTCAGTCATGGACGACTGCACAAAACGTTAAAAAACAAACTGTTACGAAATGGTCAACAAATGTAGTTTAAACATAAGTTTGCGCAACGCTGAAAATATTAGGCTACGTTACCGGTTTTGGAATACTCCATTAACCCTGCTGTGATATGCGGAGCGTTAACTAAAATTCTCAGTTCCATCCGCATGTCTGTGAAACTCATCAGTATTCAGACAGAACATTTAAGAAACTGAAAATCTCGTAACACTGTGTCAATCGGAAGGCAGCTTCGTTTCGCGTCCTTCATTCAGCTGGATTTGAAGGATCTTTCTGTCACCCACAATCCACATTCCAATTCACGAAAATAAACGGACGAAAAACGAGTCGGTGAGCTTGTCTGAATTTATTATGAAATCTAAGACAAAAAATTATGTTTTCGTACATGAAAGCAAAGATGTTATCTTTTGTTTTGTTGTAAATTACTAACACTAAACTGCCAAAAAAGTAAGCCACTGGGAGACTGTAGACGGCTGTGATTCAATATTAGCCTACATTAATAGAAAGCCAAATAATATAAAGATTTGTAATACAAAGTATTTTTCCAAAATGAAGTTTTATTATTTGTAGGCTATTTTAGCGTGTAATGCCGAGGAGGACTCTAGCCTGCAAGTCTCTGAAGGACTTTTTTTTCTTCTTTTTTTTTTATTAAACATAGAATAAGCCTCTGAAGGACTGAACTAGGAAAAACGCAGCTGGTAGAATGCAGCCTTTCTTCTTCTTCTTATATCTTTCCGGCAGTGTAGACGCTACTGGGCGTATTACTGCCCTCCACAGGTCAAAGTTTGAACTAAGTCCTGTGTTATGCAAGAACTGAAGAACTACCTCAGAGATCAGTTTATGTTTATCACTGTGTCCAAACAAAGAAGTAACAGAAAACACTTTAACTCCAAATTCTGCCAATTTATCAAAAAGTGCTTTTCTTTCTGCATTATACTTCCTACATTCCAAGAAAACATGCCCTACTGTTTCCATATTCCCACATTCACATAATCCAGAAATATGCTTTCCTACAATATACAAAAAGTAATTTAACCCACAGTGCCCCAACCTCAATCTACACAGTTTAACGGAGTCCCTACGAGAAGGACAAGTACAAAAACATATTTTCTTAACTTTAGGTTTAATAGAAAAAAAATGTCTACTCTTGATTTCCTTTTCCCATCCTCTCTGCCATTCTTTTATTAAGCCCTCTTTAACTCTTTCCCTCAGTTCCACCATCCCCAAGGATACATGGATATCTATTTATCTTCCTAAGCTCTCCTTCGCTATATAATCTGCCTGCTCATTCCCTATCACCCCAGCATGCCCAGGCACCCAACAGAAAGTGATATTGCAAGCAAACCCAACTCTAAAAAACACACTCAAGATGTAATTTACAATATCAGATCGAACTTTAGATTTTCCTGCTCTTAAAGTTTCCAGAGTTGCTGCAGAATCAGAACCAGGGGCGTCCCATCTGTAAAAATGATTATACTACTCTGATTAATTGAATGAAGATATACCACTATTCTTGGTATCACCTCCATCTTATCTTTTTCCTGAAGAAAAGCAAACTCAACTTTCGAATGCAGCCTTTGCTTGAGACGCCCACTTTTATGTGTATGTGTAGGGGCGGAGGCGGCATGTTGGAAAGTCCCGCAGTTTCCGTTTTGCGTCATCGTTCACTTGAAATTCAACAGTATACAGTAAAATTCACGTTAGGATGTAACACGCCAAAAAACGGAAGAAGAAGAAGAAAATTATCGTTCTGACTACTGACTAGAGCAAGACTTTGCTGTTGATTCTTAGCTGGTGAGTAGCCTAAAGCGATATCAGTGGAGTATGTCCACTCAAGTGTGGGTTAAGTAAATTTTTTTCTTTGGAGATTTCTTTTCGTTTTGTAGTTGATTATGATCTGAGTGGGACAGGATATAGTATATCATCATTACAGATCAATCAATACATTTTACAGTGAATGGAAATTATTTTATGTTTTATTCTTAATTTATTGTAAACCTTACTGAAGTAAATGTTCTTTATGAGGTGATCCTCCTTGTAACTTGTTGGTGATTATTTGAAAACACTGACAATAATTTTTATACAGGGATACAAAAATCTCATCATTTAGTCAACCTCGTGTGATTCTACACAAAACAGATTTACTGTAGAATAGTAATTTTTAAAGACACCCCTGTGGTGAAAATCAAGTTTTTAAGGTTGTTTATGCCTGTCTGATGTTTTAAATATGCTTAAAGACAAACCATGTACAAATTCATCAGTCAACAACACCATTTACCAATATTTTCATCTGCGGTGTAACAAAGACAGTCTCAAAAACGCGGTTTGACCCCGCCCCTTTTCCTACCTCACAAACAATTAATCCAACAGTATCCTATCAACGTGGCGGTGGGGGGCAGGTTTTCATTTCTGGTATAAAGTGTGCACACCAAAAGTGAATTTAATTATTTGTGCGAACGAATGATAAATATTGCATTAAATTCACTGTGATAGAGTATGCAAACACTGCGTGAGCATCATTACTGGGAGCAGAAAGTGTCCGACTTGATGTCTCCGCTTTCTGTGCAGCCGCATGAAGTCGAACACATCTAATGCAAAGATGTGAATAGACGCAAATTCGTGCCAGGCAACGTGATTGCCGTGAACGTGTCTTCTTTTCAAGTTAAAAAATGTCAACTCAAGCGGGAAATTCACATGGCGCGTTGTCACACAGCAATAATAATAATAATAATAATAATTCGTTACATATATATAGCGCTTTTCTGAGTACTCAAAGCACTTTACATGAAAGGAGGGGAATCTCCTCAACCACCACCAGTGTGCAGCATCCCCCTGGATGATGCGACGGCAGCCATATTATTCATTGTAAATTTATTATTAAATTGTTTGATTAGGGTTTATACATAATTTCCGTGACCGAGTTCAAGATAAATCCTTTAATCTTACTACTGGAGCTGCTAGTTTCAAATGATTAATAAACAGCAAGCACAAACTATGCAAAAGCGGCATTCCTTCCGGTGCACTCAGTGTCCGAATTCACTACTCGTTTTCATTCACTCCTTCTAGTGAACTGAATTAGTGACCTAATGTAGGGCATAGTGAATACGGGTATAGGGGGCGATTTCAGACACAGCCTCAGTGATGAAGCCAATTAGTGTATGGGGATGATTAGGAGGCCATGATGGTCAGAGAACAATGGGCAAATAGGTACTGACCAGGCTCAGCCCTGCTTAGCTTCAGTGGGCAACCAGTCTTGGGCTGCAGGGTGATATGGCTGCTGGCAACGACGAATTGTATCGCAATCAGCTAAGAGCTTATTGACACATCCAATTTGACATGTTGTTGTTGATGATGACACTCCTCATCGCGCGATGTTTTTATAAAAAACATCTTGCAAGTAATCTAGAGCGATTAACGCAATGCTAATATTGCTTGGCTTTTGGTGTGCACACACCATAAGGTTTCTATTTAAGTGTTTTTCTTTCTGTGGTGAGTGATACAATTCGTCAGTGTTTTGTTCCGTGTTATGCATGCTCGAGAATCGTAGACACAATTTAAGAGATTAATTGTGTAGTGTAGACACTGATATGTATAATGTTCTCTATTATAGATCAGTGAGTTCAGAGTACTGCTTCGTTGATTATAAAGGAGTGAGATCACGATGAACTAAGACAAGTGACAACTTTTCAGTGATTATAAGGGGATTGAATCCGTGTATCATTTGTTCATTCGTTTTTTGATTTAAAGGGGTCATATGATACTTTTTTAAAGATCATTATTTTGTGTATTTGGTGTAACAGAATATGCTGACATGCTTTAATGTTCAAAAAACACATTATTTTTCAAATACTGTACATTATTGTAGGTCCTCTATGCCCCGCCTCTCAAACGCTTTGTTTTCTACAAATTCCCGCCTTCCGACAAGCGCAGTCTGCTCTGATTGGCCAACTGACCCAGTGCATTGTGATTGGCCAAACACCACAAGCACGCGTCGGAAATGTAACACCCCTTACCATAATCACGACAGGATGGAACGACAACAGCTTTTTTTTTTTTGTAGCTGTCCTTATATTAATTTATCATTTTGAGCAGGAGTACAGGATTCATCGGAAAAACATTTTTAAAATGCACGTACTAGGAAGCAGAGCAATAAAACGGCATTATAGTGTTCACATATGCCCAAATGAACCGAGCTAAGGGGGGAAACGCGCCAGGTTCCGAAACAAGGAGCCAGGTGTGAAAGCACCCTAATGCTGCGTGTTTCTAACCATTTCAGGGGACCTTTAATATTGAAAGTAGAAAAATTAGAAAACGGCTCCTTTTTCGGGTTAAAAAAAAAAAAAAAAAAAGATAATTCAGCTTAAATTGTCGTTTTTCGTTCAGGGATAGAAAAATGAATAAACAGCTTGAATATTCGATTTCTACACGTGGGCGGGAATTAAACGCCCCCTGATTGGTCAGCCGAAGATCAAACCGTGCCATCTTGGTCCGCGTCTTCAGTTCTTGAATATTCAAGCCGTTTCTTAATTTTTCTACCTCTGAACGAAAAACGAAAATTTAAGCTGAATTCTCTTTTTTTGAGGGAAAAAAACGAAAAAGGAGCCGTTTTCTCATTTTTCTAATTTAAATATTAAATCAAAAAACGAATGAACAAATGATACATGGATTGTTCAGCTTTAAGCTAAAATCCATTTAGAATTTGAATACATTCATTCACGGATTCATTCTCGAAACTGCAATAAATGACATAGCGATAACCTTTAATCCCAGATTGCCACCGCCATTTTGTAGCATTTACTACATCGTATACTTGTTTACTTCTGCTGCTAAGAATGTGGAGCGGGAGCCGGTGTGAATGAGAGAGGCAGGAACTAATTTGCGTAAGGGTGCAGAAAGGCCCAAGTATGTATACTAGTGCAAGCTTCATCCTTGTCCACCGTCTGCTCTATTTTTCTCCCAGAAATTATGACCGATAAACTTTCATACTCTTTTAAACTAAAGTTGCTGCAATCTCATAACCCTCTCGCACAAGCCCTTGTCAATGTGGCCGTCTGTTGTTGTTGCAATCTCTGTGATTTTGTTGTTCGATCTCTCCACCCGGGCCAGTGATTAGTGCAAAACCAATTCAATGCGCAATTGCGACCTGCAAAAAAAAATTGCAACCATACAAAAGAAAAAAAAAAAGAAAAAATTGGTGACGAAATGTGCATCACGCACACTGTACGCAAGCCATTTTAAAGTCTGCATGAACCGAAAGTTGCTGCCAACTTTTCTTACAAAAACACATGGATTCACTACAGAAGGCCTTTATTCACCCCCCGGAGCCGTGTGAAGCATGTTTTATTATGAATGCGTGTGCTTTATTTGACGACTTGTGGACTGTTCAACTGCAACACCTGCTGACTGCAATGATAGAGCTTGGAATAGCCAGGACAATTTTTAATATAACTCCAACTGTATTCGTCTGAAAGAAGAAAGTCATATATACCTAGGATGCTTCGAGGGTGAGTAAAACACAAGCCAATTTTCATTTTTGGGTGAACTAACCCTTTAAGCATATTCTGCCTAAGGCAGGCCCAAGCGGTCAAACTGACGTCATCAGAGAAGGCATGCAATTCCAGAGCGGAAGCATGTGATCAGATTTTGATTAAAGATTACCTACACAAACACATTTTTTCAGAGGATTAACTTGCACCGATTAATTGTTGACCTTAAGACTAGCAATGTGCGTTAACAAAATAAATATTGTACATTTTGATTTCATGCGGACTTTAAGGATATGGAGAACTATGGAACTATTTTCATGGGAATAGCCTGTCATTTTGATTATCAAAGATGAGTTTTCAGAAATAAAATGACTGACTGTAGGGGGATTCACTTTGCGTGTTGGAATGTTCGATCCCCCAGGTCTTACTTTACAAGTAAGTTTTAATTCGGACTTATTCCGTTACATTTTAGATACCCAGTCATACAAATAATAAGAAGAATACTAATTATTTCAGGAAAATTACATATTTGTCATATGCAATTCATATGTGTAGGCTACATTATTCTTCTATTACATCATATTGATATTCGTACTGGTATTAAATTGCACACTTTAATGGGTAAATTAATTTATCAGAGACAGAAATTTAATAAACACACACACACTGTTTGGCTTTTATTTGTGCACGTAACTTGAATCGTTCTGTGGAATGTGTGGTAGATGTTAGTGATGGGAGAAACAAACCTTTTCGAAGCTTCGAATAAATTGAACCAATTGCTTCGCAAAATGATTCACTGTTTCGAACCGCTCGAAACACCATGGCGTTTACTGAATTCACGTGACTTTGGCAGTTTGATACGCGCTCCAAACCACTGTTTCAAAATAAATGATTCGCAAAAGTTTCGAAGCTTCACGAAGCAGTGCTTCGAAAGCGGTAGATGTTTCGTGCTATGGAATGCTATATTTTTATTAACCACCAGATGGCGCTGTTTTCGTCACACTCGAAGCTTTGAATCTTTTTCCGAAACAGTCAGAGGAAAGCCTCAGTGCTTTATGGGGCTTCATTTGTCCATCCAGGGGCACCACTAAGGGGGGGAAAGTTAGGACGATTCTAAGGGCCCCCGCACTTTTGGGGCCCCCAGAGATCTGTTTTATTAGTAGTAACAGTAGTAGTAGTAATGTAATAGAAATTATAAATGTATCTACCAAAGAGTTACAAATAAAACAAAATTACGGCTTATTTCTGCATTTCCGTTAAAATTATCCCCCCCTCCCCATTCACTGCATTGTTTCGTCCCGTCCTACGTAGCCTAGAGTCACTGAGTGAGATCAGATGGTAAACTGTCAAATTAGAGATGTCTTCGAGTTCGAGGGGGGGCAAACCAACCAAGCCCGACGATTTGGTCAGTCGCACTTTTAAACACATTTTAGTTTTGCTACAGAAAATCTACAAATTCACACTCTGATTACACAGAGCAGAAGTAGGAAGCGAGTGCGGTTGTCATGGCAACCAGATACACTGCACACGAATTATGGCTGCGCTTCTATTTTGACACACTAAACTTAGCAATAAACACGTTGAAAATAATACACAATAAACATGTCTGTCAAAACGATCTAAAAGGAGGCTTTTATTAAGCAAATCAAGGAGTGAATTACTCATCCACTGTTTAAAAATAATA
>NW_015665674.1:298717-299430 GCF_001515625.1 Sinocyclocheilus rhinocerous | reverse complement strand
AAATACTTTAGCTGGGTTTCCACAGGCAGGGTCACAATTATCTACAGTGTATGAAGCTAAAGGTTTTTGGGTTAAAGTTCATAATGTAGAACGTTTTTTAACATTGTATGCTGTATGTGCATAGGTAGCTAGCAAACAAGGAATACAGCTGTTAAGCTAATAGTCACATTTAGCTGCGTAAGATCATGATTGAGAAATGTTGGATACTGCTGGAAATGCTGCGATGGGGTATCCTATTTATTATTAGGGCCGGTGCGGGTTAACAGGATTTATACAACAAAAACATGAAAAATAGTTCAAATGCATGACGGACAAGAACGATGCTTCAGAATCAGATGCAGTCAAAAAAGGTGAAGGCTGATTTTAAAAAGATTACAATTTAATAAAAGTTGAACTGGCATTGATGACATTTATTAGTAGGTTACATTACATTGTGTATGGATTCAGGTTTACTTGTGTCATTATGGCATTGTTTCCGCCATGGAATAAAAAATAAAGGTAATTTGCAGCCTTTTATCTTACACTTCTGACTTTTTTTTTCAGAATTGTGAGATATAAACAATGCGAGTTATAAACTTTATAACTCACAATTCTTTGCATTGTGTTTAGCTATATCTTGCAATTCTGAGAAAAAAGTCAGAATTGTGAGATAAAAAGTCTTTATTTATTTATTTATTCATTATTTCTTTATTTAGTGGAGGAAACGAGCTTCC
>NW_015665674.1:276177-297410 GCF_001515625.1 Sinocyclocheilus rhinocerous | reverse complement strand
CCAATGTATTCTTTTAACATTATATCAAATGTTGCAACAGCTGACGTGAGGCCTATACAAATCCTTAGCTACTGATTTTACATGTGTTCGTTTGTAAATAAAGGCTAACACAATTTAATCCGCAGCACGCACGTCTCAACATTACGATATAGAATAGGACAAAAGCCTATCTGAGTCCTCTCTGTATAGCCTACCACTTTTACACATGCTCCAGCTACATTTTTATTTCCATACTTTTTAATTACTTCTGTATAAAACAGTTTAAAATTACCCAAAGACGCAGGACCTTTATTATACAACTCTTAGACAAAATGGCGGATGACAACAGTTTCCAGGACAGGAAGGATAGATTGGTTAATAAATTGTTTAAGGTGGGGCTTAACAAAGGTGCATTTGCATGCACATTTTAGATATCTATAAAGGAATTTTGACTAGTCACATTGTTAATAGTCAAAACTCATTTGTAGATAATATCCGAAAATATTTTCCAATGGAAGTCAATGGAACAATATGACTAGTCGTAATAGCATTGTAGATATCTCGAATGTATATTATGACTAGTCAAAATTTCAGAATAGATATCTGGAATTGGAAATTTGACTAGTCAAAACTAAATTATGACTAGTACAGCAAGGGGTATTTAATGCTAAAACGGCTTGCCATATATATCTCTAATCAGATTTCTTACTAGTACAGTTATAATTGCAGATATCTCTAATTATCATTCTGACTAGTCAAATTATAATTATGACTAGCCGAATTACAATTGTAACAGTCTGAAATATATTTTATGGATAGTCAAACCAAAGTTTTAAATGCTAAAATGGCTTGCGATAGAGGTCTGTCTTGACTGCGCTTATTTCACTCCTCCCCTCACTGCAGCCGCCTACTCTCGCCTACATTTCAGGCGAGGCGCATCTCAAACAAACATGCCTAATGTTTTATTGAATAATGACATTACTGGTTGAGCTGATATGTGGGATTGACACGCAGTTCTGCGGTCGACAAATGCGACTTCCGGAGCATTAGTAATGAAAAGCACCTCTCTCTCTCTCACACACACACACACACACACAAAATATATAAAAATATGACTACTGCCTGACAGACCATCTAAGAACAAAATTATAAATATCTAACCTTGACATTTGTTGCACTTTAAATTCGTGACAGTTACTGTGTGATGTCATTTCCGCTTCTCGCTCTCAGTCTCACTCTCAGTAGAAAGGACATTTTGTGCTGAGCAAAATCCACTTTTGTTCTTAGTATTGGTGAGTCGGTCTGTTTTCTTTTTTAACTCTCCGTTGGTCAAAATCAAGATTTGATTACCTTTGTAGTGTTGTATGGATTGTTTTTGGCTTTTAAACAGAATTACTGGTACTGGTTGTCTGGTATTTTACCATAGTCTTCGATGAAATGGCAGCGTCACGTAAAGAGACGATCTGTCTGCTGCTGCCGTGATGTCCCTGCGGTTACCCACTTATGGGTCGTAAACATGCGGTCTGTTTGCAGGTAGAAATTACTCATATAAATGTTTTTTGTGTTTCAAATGGAATACTTCAAAAATCACAAATACCAGAAGAGGGAGTGGCAAAGGGTAGAAACCACTGATCTAGTATCGAGAACATTATATAGATCAGTGGTAGAAACTCAAGAATTTCCGAACAGTCATCGTCATCCAACAAATACGACTTACAAGGCTGTTTTGTTTTAACATAAAACCATACGTTCTGATAAAAGCTCAGTGTTTTAAATTATTTGAGTTAAGAAAATGAAACTAGAGGGACCTCCTATTATTATTTGTAATATTTCAATTGGTTGGAGAGGCTGCTCACTGCAGAACACAAGATCCAGTGGGTGAGGTTGGATCCAGATCCAACTCCTCCCACCTTACATATACCTAAACCAGTGGTTCCCAAACTTTTTGCAGCATGCACCCCTTTCTAGTGTTTGACACGTCAAGCACCTCCACCACCGTTCTCCGGTTAAACACCAAATTGTTTACTGCAATACAAGTATAATTACAAGTATTCACTGTATACAGGGCTTGACATTAACTCTTTTGCTCACCAGCCACTGTGGCTAGTGAATGGACCACTGAATCATTGACTCAAATTATTAATTCAAAAATGCGAATCATTCAGTAGCCTAAACGAATCACCGCTGACGCTGTGTGTTGCTCAGAGATGCGCGACTGTTCTGCTGCTAAGTTTGTTTTCCCACCCATCTCCACCCCCTAGATGTGGATCCAACCCCGCCCCCTGTATCTTTGTTCTGCAGTGAGGGGTTACTGGAGTCAATGGCTGGAGCTTGATGTCCAGTTTCCTCTACTCTACCCATCAAGTCCACAGAGGTGGAGCTTGACTAGGTCAATGTCCACCTATTACATTAAGAGTGTGCAAGCTGGATGTCATTTGGTTTTGCAGTGAGCACCACTTGATTGGTTGGAGGAACAAGGAAAAGCTCCTATGACAACTCAGCTGTTTCATGATTGGTCAGACTCATCCATATTAACTGGTGTGTTCATGTTTATTATATAACACCTTTAGTCCTACTAATTCTCACGAATATATGTTTTTATAACAATAAAAACATATTTTCTTGTAATCTAGTGTTGTGTCATGTTAATCAAAATTAAACTGCTAAAAATATAAGTGCTACTTTATTAGTATTTAATACAGTCTTGTCTTGAACTTTGTTTTTGTATTAACAACCAATTCTGGTTACTACTTGTAAAATTCAGATGTCTGGTTATCGGAGAAATATGACATTTCTGCTTCATCTGCAATAATAATAATAAAAAAAAAGCTGAATGTCAAATGCCGCTTTGGCTATTGGCAAGAAGTGTGCTGTGGGGCTTACCCCTTTTACGCACCTCTGTTTGAGCCCACACTGAGGCAAGCTCCGCAGTAGTAATGTTGCTTTGACTGTATGGTAGAAGCAGACAGTCAAATTATGTCTCAAAAGTGTGGACTAAGGAAGACCGTAAACTGAGTAAAGGCTCATTTGAGACAGGGCCTCAGTGTGTGCTTGGCAGAAGTGCACATTGAGGGCACAAATGGTTTTTTTGTAACCTGAAATGACAAATGGGACACTCTGTGATCCACAAGTGCACATGAATGGTGCCATTTGGGACGGGTCCGAAGTTGAACACACCATTTCACAATAAGGAAAGAAAAGATGATCACAGCTTCTGTTTCATGCTTTAACGTATTATACATTTTCGTTTATGATTTGCAGAACTGTTGAAAGTTAACTGTACACTTCATGTATTTTATGCTGGGAAAAGGAAGATATTCATTTAGACCTGTAAATTAATCATGTGGTTCTATGTGTTGTTTTCAGGTTCCTTCATTAAAGGGGAAGGAAGCACATACCTCCTACATCGACCTTTTATCTGTTCAAGAGTTCATTTAATTTTTTCAATAAGATTATGTGTTCTGTCATGGACGACTAGACACCCGTCATGGGGTATCCAGCAGAGAGAAAGGCTTGAATGGGCACACCCTGTGGTCATATTTTTTTTGTGTGTTTTTATGTTGGATTTCAGATTGACTATATGTTAAGGTCCAAAGAAACCACCATTTGTCATTTAAAAATGTCTTTTGGTCAGTGTAGTTGCGGTGTATTTTTTAGTGATCCAGGATGAGCTTCAAGAGCTGCCATAGAGGAATCGCATAACATCTTGTTCATCTAACCAAGCTGTTTGTTTGATGTGGCTTGTTTTATGCATCACATTATGTTAATGCAGTTTTAGTTCAGGGCACATGTCACCAGTTCTGTGAAGAAACCCTTCTGTTGTGTAATCGAGTCATGTTGTACGGACATGGATAAGGAGGATTTTTTTTTTTTTCGTAAGGGGTTAGATGTTTGTGTAATCTTGTTTGTCTTGTACACACAGTTCATCCTCTGGACGCACAGAGGGTATTCAAGCCTTTCTCTCTGCTGGACACCCCTTTCCCTTTCCCCAATTTTTTTGAAATGGAAATTATACAAAACAGTGCTTTCCTGAGGGGTTTGTGTCGCAATAGCGCACCTGCAGATTTACAGTATGATAATTCATCAGAACTCTTTCGTATATCCACATATGCTAAGTTCCCCACCACTGCGCCAGTGACGGAGAGGAGTCTCGCTCGAGCAGGCTTTTATTACACCGGAGTTGGTGACCGTGTCCAGTGTTTCCGCTGCAATGTGACAACCGACAACTGGCAGTCCGGTGACTGCCCTGCCGAGCGCCACAAACAGCTGTCTCCCAACTGCAGCTTCATTCAGAGTTTACCCGCCACCGCAAACCTCCTGTCGTCCTCCCACTCAGCCTTTTCCCCACTTCGCAACGTAGCCATCCTGCAGCTGTCCGCCCCTGCAACCACAGGAGCGTCGACCACTGCGGCATCATCTTCAGGCCAAACGGAGGACCAGGTGGGTTACCTAAATATGGGATTCAGCAACCTGCCACCCTCCAGTCCCATTTCCTCCCGTGGAGTAGAGGATATGTCTCACCAGAGAACGCCGGCTTGTCACAATCCCAGTATGCGTCGGGAACAGGAGCGCCTTGACACGTTTCAGAATTGGACTCTTGCTACAGTAACTCCAGCTGAGCTCGCCAAAGCTGGTTTCTACTACCTTGGCCAGGGCGACAGGGTGGCTTGCTTCAGTTGTGGCGGCCAGCTTAGCAACTGGGAACCAGGAGACCGGGCGGTATCTGAGCACCAGAGGCATTATCCCAACTGCCGCTTTGTTCGAGGTGACCGCGCAGATAACGTACCGTTATCTGGTGGCGGCCTTTCAAATGTATCCAACTCAGCAATGCAACAGTGTGAAGAACGGCTGCTCACGTTTGTCAACTGGCCCTCAAGAATACCTGTTCGACCAGACCAATTGGCTAAAGCTGGGTTTTACTATGTTGGTAAGAGTCTTGATGACATTACAAGTCATTCAAGGTTTAACTATTGTGCTTAGATCCTCATGCTTAGGATTATTTCTTTCTGTTTGTTTTGGTAGGTCGTAACGATGACGTCAAGTGCTTTTGTTGTGATGGTGGACTCAGATGTTGGGAGTCTGGTGATGATCCATGGGTAGAACATGCTAAGTGGTTTCCAAGGTAAAAAAAAAAAAAAAAGTGGCATTTTCTGTCCCATGATGATATTATGTGAATATTAATTATGCATGCATGTTCTTCTAGATGTGAATACCTGTTGCAAGAAAAGGGCCAAGAATTTGTTCATCAGATTCAAGCAAGATTTCCAAGACTATTTGAACAGGTATGTTAAAAATACTGGTGTCATTTGTTATTCAAACGTTACAATGCACACTGATGGATATCTTACCTAGTTTACATGTTTTACAGCTTTTGACAAATGGAGACAGCAACTCAAGAGAATTTGTTGATCCACCTGGTAAGTTTTCTATTGAGTTGACCTTCATGTGATGCTAATTTCCTTTACATTTAGTCAGTATTTTGTCATGTTTTGTATTCATTAATTTTAGCCAAGTTTACTCGGACTAAAGTAGATTAAATAAGATTTTTTTTAAACTATGTGTAGTTGTACACCTGGGTCCTGGGGAAGACCGTTCAGAAGATGCAGTGATGATGAACAATCCCGTGGTGAAGTCCGCGTTAGAGATGGGATTCGAACGTAGCCTGGTGAAGCAAACAGTCCAGAGCAAAATTCTTACAAGTGGAGAGAATTACAAAACCGTTCAAGAATTGGTTTCTGATTTACTAAGTGCAGAAGATGAGAAGAGAGAGGAGGAGCGAGAGCTTCTTGCTGAGGAGATGGCTTCAGGTATTTCTACAAAATGTATTTTCTGTCTAATGATTCAAGAGTTTGACTCGACTGAATCTAACACTCATTGCGTTTCTTCACAGATGGTTTTACTTTCCTTAAGAAACATCATGCTGCTTTGACACAGCGTCTAAAAAGCGTCCAGAGCTTAATGGATCATCTTCTGGAGGTGAATGTCATCTCACAGAAAGAGTATGACACTATTCGTAACTGCACTTCAGTCAAGCAGCAGACAGGGCAGCTCATTGATTTAGTCCTGTCGAAAGGAAACGCCGCGGCAGAGGTTTTCCGCAACTGGATCAAGAAGAATGATGTGTACCTGCTGAGAGAATTGATGGGTATGTAATATATGAATCAGATATGAGATGGAGTGTCTGTAAATTTTCAGTGTTACATGTTGTTAGTCTGTGTTAGTGTGAAACTGCACGGCCAGTAGATAGGAACACTTGAATCGCTTAAAAAAAAAAAAAGGTGATGCCTTTTGTAAAGATCCTAAAATGAGCAGGGACAAATCCACAACAAACAGAATCACTACATAATATTGACAACCAATTTTTTTTTTTTTTTTGTTCTTACTGCAATTTCAGCCCAGACAAATGAAGCTGCATCACCGAGTCAAGATCTTTCAGGTATATTCAAACATGAGAAAAGGTTTTCTTTTGATTTTGCCCCTTTTTATCTCTAGCCATCACACTAAGGAAATCAGTTAGATCCCACTCTGAAACAGTGTGAGTTTGTATAAAGTGATTGACTCTTTCCATCATATTCACAGATTTGCCTATGGAGGAACAGTTGAGGAGACTTCAAGAGGAGCGCACATGCAAAGTTTGCATGGACAAGGAGGTCAACATTGTCTTCATCCCCTGTGGTCACTTAGTGGTGTGCAAAGAGTGTGCGCCTTCTTTACGCAAGTGCCCCATATGTAGAGGATTGGTCAAAGGCACAGTCCGTACTTTCCTGTCATAAAATAAACCCTTTGACAAGTAACAAAACAACAATAAATTGAGCTAAAAAAAAATACTTACAATAAAAACAAAGAAGCTGAACAAATGTCTGATGCTTGATCTTTTTAATTCATTAACATCTTGTCTACAACAAATGCTTAAATACAATGTACAGAAATATTTCCATTTCAAGTTTCTTCACACTTAACAGCATTTGTTGAATTTTATTTCAGATTAAAAACATTTACTGCATATATTAAAAAAATACATCTGCACATTTAGTGTTTTAACAGTTCAAGTAATTCTTAATCACGATCAGTAATTTACATGTAAACAGTAGAGTAAAGGACACATTTGTTTTAAATGTCCAGGTCTTGAAGGTTACCCCAGCTTGGACCCACTTTGACTTTTACTCTGAGCTTAACATACAATTTCACAACACTCTCCATTTCTCGCTTCATAATCTGTGCAACCTGTAAAAACAATACTATTAGACTTGTCACCACTGAACTTTTCTTATAGTCCAAGGTAAATGTAATGATTAGAAAGACTAGTCTTCCTAATTACCTGAATGACATCTTCCTCTGCAACCTCGTAGATGAGTTCATCATGCAGCTGAAGTATAAAAAAGCCTCCTCGAGAGGGTCTACACTGATTTCTGTGCCTACCACCTGAACAGAACATTATATATTAAATTCACATCTCACATTTAATAGTGAAAATGTTGTAATATGAAGTTGGTCATACTCAAGCTGATTGGAGGGTGTTGATGTGATGTGGGAACTCCAGGAAATGCTGCCTCCAATCTACGCTGGATGTTGATGGTTGCTAATTTGACAATGTCAGCAGCAGAGCCCTGCACGGTTGTGTTTACTGCCTGTCGCTCTGCCTAACAAATGAGGACAGAAATTAAACACTTATTCCACTCCAGGTATATTCTAATGGAGGGATTACGAAGACTTACGTGAGACTTTATGTACACATTTGTGTCTTTTATTCCAGGCAAAAAACGCTTCCTGCCGAGTAATGTCTGCACATAACCATTTTTCCCACATTTCTGCACAGTTTCACGCAGAAAGTTCTGTATGCCTTATAGAAAAATAAGAAATGACACTGTTATCATTATTTCACACTTTTTTTTTGACCAGGCACCAATTGTAAATTGTCATTTACCAGTGTATCTGGATTTAAACGTCTCAATATAACAAGCAGCATCATTCTCATCGATGCCCATTTGTTCTCCAAGAGACTTTGCTCCCATGCCATAGATTATTCCATAACAAATCTATTGACAAAAATGTTAAGATTTTAGTGACAACAAATACAATTTCAATCATCAGTGGCAAGAGATAATATTAATGTGCTGATGACTACTGTATAGTCATTTACATTAAAAAAAAAAGCTTCTTTTAGAATGCTTGTACATGAAAACATATGTAAATATATTCTAATGTAGCAAACCTGTTTGGCTTGTTGCCTCATATTATCATCAACAGAAGCAGGGTCTACCATTTTCCACTCTGCTGCTATGCTTTTAAACACATCTGCACCACTGTTGAGCACATGGAGGAGCCGCCTGTCCCGGGACAGATGAGCTAAAATGCGGAGCTCCAACTGTGAGTAGTCAGCAGCCAGAATCAGACCTCCTGAAGACATGTACAAGATTAAAATAGAAAGCATGTAAATGTGGCATAAATAGTGTTTATATAAGCAAACAGATGTCCCTTTAAATTATCCCCTCTTTACCCAGACCCCTCAATAATAAAGTTTCATACCTGAAAAAGGAACAAAAGAATGCCTCATGCTGACAGAAAATGGCATCCCTTTTTCTGGTGATACGTCTGATTCCTTTAAAAGGGGTGCCAACTGCCGGTTTATCTTTAATCGTTTACCCCTGAAATAAACAATTTTAAACATATATGTATTTTGCTATATAGAATAAAAAAGGGGAAAACACTGCAACATTATAAGACTGTACCACGTCTTGCTTGCACCAATCTGTGATGGTTGACTTTCTTCTATAAGTGTTGGCATCTGAATTTCAAAATCTTTTGGGACATTTTGAATGTTTGGTTCAGTAAAGCTCACACGCCCTATGTGAGAGAAAGATTCAAACATTCAAATTCTGTCACAAGATGATGCATATATAAAGTTTAAAGGGTATTTCTTCATGCTCCACACCTGTGGCGGTGTGTGACTGTGAGATTGGATGTATTCTGTCCATCTTCAAAAGTGAGTGCCACTTCTTTTCTCGTTGCAAGGGGAAAACCACTTTTGTCAAAGCATTTGTGATCCTTCTCCACTCAAGAATAACACTTGGTAACTGATGCAGTGTCTTGAGCTTTTCTAAAACATCCTGATGAAATAAGAAAAGAGTGTATTTAGGAAGTACACACCACAAGTTTAAATAAAAGAAAAGAGCTGATACTGTGGAACGTACCTTAGTTGTACTGAACTGTTTTGAAAGTTTGATACGGGCTCCTGCTCTCCTAGTGTAGCCCAGCGTCTTCTTATTCTTTGGAGCATTTAAATCTCCATTGGGAGGCAGCTTCAACTCAAGAAACAATACCTGTAAAAGTTGAGATGGAGGATTATAAAGTTTTTCATACAGGATAATGAATTTCTATGTGGGTAAATGTATAAGGCCATTATTATTTTGAATGGAGATAATGATAACCTCTGCTACATCCTCTGGACTGGTCAGTGAGAAGCTGTGTCCTGCTAGCTGATAAGCTTGGGATTCAAGAGAACTTAGCTTGGCCTGCATCACATGTTTCTGAGCCTCACATTCGGCAACACTAAACCCAATTCCATTTAGCTCCAACAACGCCAGGCAGTACTGGGTGGGCATCTCTACTTTCTTGAATGCATCTAGCAAAGAAAAGAATAAGACATCAAATAATTAGTATCTATATCACCAACTTAAATATAGACCAGGTTTGTTCAATCCTGCACCTGTAGTGCCACTATCCTGCAGAGTTTATCTCAAATCCTAATTAAAAACATCTCAACCAGCTAATCAAGATCTTCAGAATTACTAGAAACGTCCACGCAAGTGTAGGGGCTGGTTGGAGCTCCTACTCTGCAGGACACTTGCACTCCAGTAGCAGGACTGGACACCCCTGATACAGACAAATCAAGAGGCTCAAATGATGTTTCTACCCAAGAAACCATCCTTTTCAAGAAGACAATTGAGTTGCGTCATGACCCTGAAGACCAGAACAGACTCAACAGCAGCTCTGTAGCGTCCAGATTGACTGGCACCTCCATAGATCCCTAAACTTTGCACACCCTGACCAGGACTAATTCCTTCCAGCATCAGGAGATCCTCAGTAGCAAAGCTGGATACCATGTTGTGGAGAGTGCGCTCTTTGGAGCTTGAATCCAGAAGCCAGCATGCAATCTATTGAAGGACAAAGAATTGAATGTAGTTAGATATCCTGTCCCCGTCAAACTCTGAACAGAAAGGGTGATCTTTTTTATTTCAATTTGACTGTATTCTATCCAACCTTTGGGTCTTCAAATGTGCCACGCATAGCAAGCTCGCATGCGAATAACAGTGTCTTGTAAACATGAATGAAGTCATAAGAGACCATCACACTTGATTCTTTTTCCAAGCAGCATTGAATTTGCTTCAGTCGCTCCTCAACTGTAAGAGTCTCATCGAGAGGTGGTGGAGCTAAGCTGGCACTTATATCTGTCAAAAGACAAGACTAGCAGTAGGTTTAGAGGCATTCAATGGAACAAGCTCATTAAAGTTGGTCAACAAGTTCACAATGACATGTTTCCTACCCGTGTCTGACAGCTCCTGTTGTAGAGACACAAAATAAGCATCTTTTGCTCCCCAGCATACAGATATGCCAATGACAACAAGATCCTCATATCCCTTAAGAAGGAAGCTATCTTTTCTTTTCCTCATTGGGGTAGTAGCTTCAAACAGATTACACAAGTTTATAAACTGGATAATATCTGGATATTACATTTTCTTATATGTACAGTATATTGGGATACTAAAACATAGAAAAGCAATTTATTCTGAAGTCTTACGTTTTTTGAATTTTCCACCTATAACTGTCTCAGCTTTCACTGAGGTGTTGTCTATCTTCTCACAGGCAAGAGCAAGAGAAAATCTGTCCTTTGCTTTCCACTCCTTTATAAATGTATGGAAAAGCCTTTTATCACTTGCCACATCGATTATGGAGAATGTCTCTGGACTGCAGGAGTTTGAAGCAGGAAGTGATTGACACTGAGAAAGCCTCATAAAGCCCTCGTCAGCCAGAGACATGTTTAACTCTGATGCTGAGTTTGTCCTCAAACAAGACTGATAATCTTTCTGGGAACTGGATTTAGAATTTGGATCCAGTTCAGACCTGTGCTTGGTGACATTAAGAGGTGATTGTATAGCTGAAGTGGTCATTTTAACTCGTGGTGTGACTGGTTCAGAAACTGGCGTGGGAGGAACAAGGTCATTGTGAATCACTGGTTTGGCCTGGACTACCACGAAATCTTCTGTTTGTGAGTTTCTTGAACCTCCATGATCAATTCCATAGTTTGTTACTGGGGATACAGCTTTTTCGACAACAGCAGCAGCAGCATTTAGTTCCACCACTGTTGAATTTGACTGCCCTGGAATCTCAGATAGGGTTGAAAACTGATCAGACCATTTGTCAAAAATGTCCTGCATTCCTGGGCTGATGTGAAACGATGAACTGTTTAATTGACGTCTTTCAGCTGAAACGCTTGAATGAGGCTCATTGCTTTGTGATACATGTAGTTCAGACACAATGTCATCTGTATAACTGGGCTTCTCTACACCCAATCTTGGGCCATCACCAGTCTTGACAGCGTTGTTCATTTTATCAAGGTACTGCTCTCCAATAAGTAGTGAATCTCCCCATTCTGAAAGGTTGAAAGATGATTCGCCCCATTGGATTGCTTCCTGATCCTCCGTTGACACAGCATCTCTTCTCTCCGGAATGAGTTCTGGAGAAGAGCCGTTTGAATTAGCATGCGCTTCAACCAACTGTTCTTCTTTGTTGTCTCGATCCATTGCTGCCTCCTCCATGGCATCCAAGATGGAGTTGTCATAGAGACTGTCAAACAGAAAACTGCTGCTCCGGTTGAAGCTGTTGTCAGTAACATGATCAGAGGGCTCATGATTTTCCCTTTGCTCAGCAGGTTTATCGGAACTTGATTCTTCTTCAGTAACCTGGTTACTGTAATTTAAAATATTCTCCAACTGGCTGTCAGTAAGCGAGATGTTATATTTCGGTTTGAATTCAGTGGCCAGGCCATTCTTATGAGGTGATAAACCTTCAACTGGGTCTTTGTTTTGGTCTTTAAACGTTTGATTCTCATTTTCCAGGAAAGAGGACTGGTTGACAACTTTTATCTCACTTTCTGAATCAACATGATTGTTATTTTCTTTGAGAATGTTTAAATTACCAATGCCATGTGAAAAATCATCCCCTTGAAGCATCTTCTCAGTCTGTGTATCAAGTTGAAAACTATCACTGAACTCTTCCAATCCAATTGTGTACAAGTCAGGAGAGCTAAGCTTCTCAGAACAACATACTAAATCTCGTTTAACTCTGGTGTTTACCTTTAAGACAGTTTCATCTCTGCTGCTGATATTCCCGAAACTGCGAGTAACAGTTTCTCGCTTTTCATTTTGAGTTAAATGTTTCTTTTTAGATGTGCACTTTTTCGCAGTGACATCTGGGGTTTCCGCACCCTTTTGTGGGTCATATGAGTGAGTTTTTGACTCAATGACTTGGTTCAGTCCAGCAATGGATGACTGGAGATTCATCTTATCTTTATCTATTCTACAGTCAGTTTCAGGTTTATTAAAGCAAAGCTCTTCAACATTTGATATTAGTTTAGGGTCTTTTGAGATTAGAGGTGGTGTTTTTGATTCACTGACTGTGGGTAGTGCATCAGTGTCCACAACATCCATTCTTCTACGTTTCAAAACTGGACTTACACAATGATGGTCACTGCTAGAATTGCAGGCACTTTTTATACAGGTATTGTGTCCTAATTTTTTTTGACGTGATTTTGAAGAGCAATCCGATGACTCCGCTGTTTGGTTATTTTGACAGCCCTTGTCTTTCGAATTGATTGATTTGAGAACTTTATGCAATGTACTTGATTGCTGTTCACATTTCTTAGCAGGCTGACAGTCAGCAGATGATACACCTGAGTCAATATCCATTGGCTTTTCTGAATTAGTAGTGACCTCTAATGGCCTCAAAGGAGGATGGGAACAACTGTCAGAATGTTTATCCACCAACAACTTCTGTTTGTCCACATTTGTGGTTACATTTTGCCCCTCTTCATGTTCTGGGCCCCTAGACTGTAGAGGTTTTTCGTAGGCTGATTCCTCGGGTGAATGGGAATCTGGCTGGGTCTTTGTTGCGAGGGATGCTGGGTTCCATTCCACCCCAAGAAAAGCCAAATCCTGCTGGAGGAGCAGCTGGGCCTCAACCATAATTTGCTGAGCAGCCTCCCTTTCAGTCAAGGCCTTTTTCCCGCTGACCCAGATGCAGCGCATGCTCTTACGTTCTTGAGCCTCTACCTCGCTTTCATCCACTGCCTGCCTGGAGCTGCAGAGAAATAAATGATCACAGTATGACTTAAAATAATCTATGGATGAAGCAATATTCAAATTCTGTCCATTACAATAAACCGTTATGGATGGTAACCATACCACAAACTAAATTAATGCCCAACTAAATTAAAAATAAAACACTAAAAATCAGTCATTTTAAATGCTACAAGTGAATTTATGCATCACAACATTGTAATGTGTCTTTGCAACTTCAGGGATCTTATCTATGCACAATCAGCTTGTAACACTCCAAAGAGAAAGGAAAACTTGAAATCGCATCATATGACCCCTTTAAAGTAACTGTTCAACAACAGCAACGGTGATTAAAAAAAAAAAAATCAACCAAAATCAGCCAATAACTGATACACATCTCTAAAATGACCACATTCTGCAGTAAATAAAAAGCCTATCAAACATAAGAATAACCTTTTAGGCTAATCATCTCCCGGTTTCATTACCTTTTGAAAGGGATTGCTTTCCTGAGGGCCTTCTCCAACTCAGTAACATCAGCTCTGGCCACCTCTGCCACTGTGACAAACCCGGAGCTGTAGAGCGTACGTGCTCTCTGAGCGTTTAGTAAAGAAATACGAACCAGATCACACAACTCCCTCTGGACTCCAAAACTCAGACGACTCTGGAACTGGGACAGAAGCAGCTCTAGATTGTGCCATCCAAGTCGATTACAGAAGACTGTAACCATACCTGAAAAAAATCGTTGCCAAATTTTTAACTATGGCATTGTTTATCTCATATTGACAAGTAAGCAAACCCATGCCTACATCCTCACAGTGATGTCAATGTACCTGCATATGTTGAGGCAGACTGCTGAAGTGACTGAAGCTGTCCTCGGCTACAGCCATACTTCTTTGCGACAGCTCCAAGTGGTTCTTCGCTTACCAGTTCATGGAGAACTAACGTTGTGAAAAAACTGCACCAAAAAAAAATTCACATCAACATACTGTTACTTAACTGTAAACATCAATTGAAGCACTCTGTACTCAGAAAATACATAGTACCGTTTGTGAATGGCCATCTGTCTGCATTGCTTTTCTGTTTTAGCAATTAATTTGCCACCAACGGAGCGGGCCAGGAAACCTTCTTGGATGCCCACCATCTCAGCCACCCGTTTCATTGCAGACGGTAGTTGCTCCCACAGACAGAAGAACTGGTACCAGTCAATTGTAGTCCAGTCCACATACACAGGTGTTATCTTAAAAATGCAAAACACGATTTTGTTAATAACCCATATTTTTAATATAAAGAACGAATCTGTGCTAGAAAATGATAAACTCAAGTGTTTTGTATACCTGATAGAGGATATGGAGATCATTTTCCAACACAAATCCTTTCATTGCTCTCTGGAGATCTGCAAAAATCCCCAGGGCTTCTGGGGGTGATAAAGATGAGGACAGAGTCGCAGAACCCAGATGCGTGGGGCAGTACCTCTCCACTGTGAGACAGACAATTATCAAAATGTCAACATCTACTGTCAGATTTTTTTTTACCATCTCCCTCCTTCTGTATATGTATAAACTCATTGTCCATCAGCCACTCTATGCAGGCTTCAATAGCCCCCTTGTTTCGAGCTTCTGTTTCAGCTTCTTCCTCACGTGGCTGTTCGGCTGCAATACTGGCTGCGAGAAGAGTGCAAGAAGCATACATCCTCACATCCTGTGGTGAGCTGGCGACTCCTCCAACGATGATCTTCAGTCAAAATGATGAAATTAAATCCTGTACATACGCAACCAATACAGTATCATACAACATACTATAAGGAGAAAGATATTCCCACCTCGAGGATGGCCCTGAGCATGCTGGTAGTGACGCCCTCACCCTCCCGCTTCACCAGGCAGCTGCTGATAGGCTTGAGCGAGCCCTGGATGAGGCTCATGCCTTTCGCACGTTCAGCCTCTTTACAGACCAACACACTCTCACCTGAGTCAACACAGATCATTACATCACTATTAACTGTAATACTTTTAAAGTTTTTGAAGGAAGATTGTGGATCTTAATATTGTTGTGGAAACCGCAAAAATAAATACTTTTTTTTTTGTTTGAATTATTTGATGATTTTAAATATATTTTTTGTAACAATGTAGAAGTCTGGAATGTCAAAAACTGTTACTTTTGATCAATTTAATGTGTCCCTGATTTTTTAACAGTAGTATACATTATATAACAATAATATATAACATAATAATATACTGCATCATAATAATATACCATCTACAGATTGAAAACCTGTAGCACTCACCCATGGTGTCCACTCCTTTACGGCCTGCTCGTCCCACCATCTGCTTATAGGTTAGAATGTCCAACAAATGACCATTAAAAACAGGGGTTCTGATAATCACACGTCGGGCGGGCAGATTTACACCAGACGACAAGGTGGAGGTGGCAGCTAGCACCCTAATGTATCCTTGACGAAAAGCACCTTCTAGAATATCCCTCTCATCAAATGTCAGACCTAAAACAAGGATTACAAGGAAACACAATGGATTTGGGATGTCCTCATCTTTTTAAAATGACATAAAATTTTACTTTATGATGTTTTTTTCATTTAAATATATATATATATATATTTTTTTTTTTTTTTTACATTTTATATTATTTAAATGATCTACTTAATTACATTCTTGTCTAGCAGTAGGATCATTTATATAATTATTATTATTTCTATTTTATTTATTTTTTTAGTTTTTTAAATAGTACAAAAACTGAAAAAGTGTTCATAAAGCTTAATAAAAGCTCTGACTAAAATGTTATATTTACTCCAAAATCAGTCATGTAATCACATGTACCTGCATGGTGGAAGGCCACCCCCCAGGGAACCGTTCGCCGAAGCACCTGGTCCAAGCCTGCAGGAGTACGCTTGAGCTGGGCTACAACATCCTGGAGACCTTCCTGATTCAGAGATATACTCTGCACTCCAGAGCCTGACTGCATTTCTGCAAAAGCAAACAATGTTAAAGCATAACGCATACCTGAATAGTAAAAAGCATACAACTTGATATATCTGTATACCTTTGTGATGAAGATTGTAAAACTCTCTTCCAATGCTGTCTGCTAGTTTCTCACACCAGTTCTTTGAAGGGCAGAACAGCAGTGCAGAGTGTCCATCCTGCACTGTCTCAAAGCAGAGGCCGACAATGTGATCATCATCTCCCTACAGACAGAAGAACTTCTTATCTTGTAATAGTTAACATTAGCAGGTACATTCTATGTCATGCAAAAATTTGATTCAGTTTTCAGAGGCCAACAAATATGTCAAGCTCTGACCTTTACGGGAAGAGCTGGGGTGAACTGTCTGACCAGGTTCATAGATCCATCATAGACATTTGTGCCTATCTTGACCCACTCCATCAGTGGCACAGGACGATAGTTAGTACTATACAGCTCAGCATTCAACCAGCGAGCAAGAAGTTCCAAGTTTGGCAGTGTGGCACTCATACCAACAATCTGCACACCAGCAGAGGCACTTTGAGCAGAACCCCTTAAAATAGAAACAATGTTAACCTTCACCAGAGAAAGTGATTATCAGGACCATTTCTGGAGGATTATTGGCTTAAACATTGCATTATCACATACCTTGCTGTGTTTGTTTGGGCAATGTATTGGATTTTAGTCAGCAAAAGTTCTAACAGATATCCACGACCAGAGTCCCCAACCATGTGCAGCTCATCAACCACAACAATTCCTGCAAATTGGGTGAAAATTTAGTTTTACAAGAGTACCTTTAAGAGCAAAAAAAACTTAAGTGGTAAAAAAAAAAAAAAAAAAAGGTCATTATTTTACCAAGAAGATTCAATTTGTCTTCTTCAATGAGTCTGTTGATGAGTCCATTAGCTTTCTCTATTGTGCAAACAGCTACATCCAGAGCTGAAAACCCACCAGCTGCTGAAGTGTTACCCATATACCCCTCCACTCTGACCCCTACCTCCTGAAATACATTCTGGGTGAAAATGGCAAGCATAATATAAGTAAAATCTCATCAACAACATTCTTAAATGTATATTGACAGACATATTAAATTTAGAAATCAACAATTACATATGTAGATACTGTACTATGCACTCACAAACTATGATCAGTGGGCCAACTGAGATGACTGAGAATTATATATGCACTCATCAAATGGGAACCAACCTGTAGATAAAACATCTTCTCACGAGCCACAGACACAAAAGGAAGAATGAACATGGCCTTTTGTCTTGTTTCCAAAACTCTCTTCAGGATTAACAGCTCAGAAACCAAGGTTTTTCCTGCACTGGTTGGAGCTTAAAAAAGAAAATGTAAAACTGTAAATTTTAAACTGGGAAAAAATTAGATAACTACATATATTCTAGAAAAGTATCACGTAATCACAAGTAGTTATAAGTTAAATATTTAGTATGTGATCAGGTGCTGTTTCTCAGGAAAACAAGACTAAATACAAACAAAACATTTGCAGTCAACAAGAAGAGGAAAAACAGCTATTTACCAGAATATACCAGGTTCTGGCCCTCCAACACTTTGCCCAAGGTCAGACACTCAGCCTGCCACTCAAACATCCTCTGAACACCGAGACTCTGGTATTTCTCCAGAGCAGGCTTAGGGAGACCCCAATTAGAGAGCAAAAGCTTGTCTGACTGATCGGCAGGACGTGCCATATGGATGCTTTGTGCTGTTTGGTATAATAAAGAGCAAAAAATGAATTAACATTTCACATACCAGCATTTTTTATTGTTGTTGTTTTCAATAACAAAATGCCACACAAGTTTAAAAAGTTTGGAGTCAGAAAGTTGTTTTAAAAAAATAATAATTTATGAAAATTGACAGTAAAGACATTTTTTGTGTTACAAAAGATTTGTTCTAATAAATGCTGTTCTTTTGAACTTTCTGTTCTCAAAGAATCCTGAAAAAAGGATCACAGTTTCCACTAAATTATTACGCAACACAACTGTTTTTATCATTGACAATAATAAGAAATATTTATTGAGCAGCAAATCAGCATATTAGAATGACTTCTGAAAGATCATACAACATTAAAGATGGGAGTAATAGCTGAATAAATATAACATGAATGATGAAATTAGACAATTCTTCCTGTTAGTGAAAATCTGAAAATTTAAGTCACTTCTGTAAATGCAACAGTGGAAAATATACCTGCATCTGGTAGTGTAGCATCACCGAGGACACTGAGATCCAGTCCGGGAGGAGGGGTTAGCACAGAAACTGAAAGGTTTTTCATTGATCTTTTCTGCTGCTGCAACATGGATCGCTCTTTAGCAGCAGCCATATGTGTCGGACTGAACAGAATGTAGTCCTTGGAGGTACTGAGAGAGTCATTTGGGCTGGTATCTCTTCTGAACTTTAACTTTTGCTTGCTGTTTGCTACTTTAGGTGTTTTTGTCATGGAGTTGATGATCTTTTGAGGTGAAGAATATTCCGTGTCACATTTCATCTCACGGCCACGGGCCTGTCCTCCTGCTTCAGTCTTTTTGGTTTCACTGAACAAAAGCTTTTGGGCCAAATCCCTCCAGTCGTTCTCTTTTTTGGCTTGTGTTCTGGTTCTTTTGCGCTCTGATAGTGACCACGCTGAGCCTGGACTTGAAGGGCTGATGTTTTCTGCATTTTGCACTTGTTGCTCACAGATATTTTGTGGAAAGTCAGAGTTTTTCTTAAGTGATGCTGATTCAGTTTGTTGAATGTTTTCATCTTTTTTGAATTTCAAGACTTCTGGACCCAGTTCATCAATAGCTTGTAAAATTTCCACATCCATTGCCAGAGTGGAGTCTCCTGGCATCCATTGCTTATTCTGGTTTTGCTTTAAATAGAAAAAGTGAATTTCGCACTTAGTGTAACAAAGCTTATCAGTGTCATAATATTATATAAACTAGGTTTAAAAAACAACAACATACTTTTGGCTCATTACATCTTCTGTTCCCAGATATATCTGTTGCAGAGGAGCATGCTTGATGCATGCGACTTGATTGTCTATGCGGTTTCTCATCTTCAAGAACTAAGCTACACAAATAAAAAACTACCCGTTAGTGACAACAATATTTACATTTCCCATCTGACATAAAACAAACAAATGCAAAAACATGCAGTTAAAACAAGCTCACCCTAAAAATATACGAATTATAGCCTCAACATTAAAAAGCTTTGTGATTTTAACGCTATTGTTTTCAGCGGGAACTCATTTAAAGTCTCGCTTACTTATTTGTGTACATTAAACAAAGTTCTTCCAGGCGTTAAGATTAAACAGTGAACCATTAAAAGCTCCATGTCAACCAAGTTTGTAAACAAAACCATGGAAACGTACACAATCAATACAAGCACAACACAGTTTCAGATTTCCAACAAATCTTACCCCTTTGTCTTTACAATCCGATGTTGTCCCAAATAAATCTTTCTTATCGTTGAAGTAGTCATCACATTTAGAAATTAAACGACTAATATCAATGTCTTTACATTCAATGCTTTGGTTGATTAAAAATATAAATAAAATCAAATATTTTGTTAAGCTAGCTTTTGTGTTGCTACCTCCCGTCGCTCCACACAAACAATCTCATATTAATGAATTAAAATAAATTACTGGCATTTCTCGTTATTTCAGCCAGTCGAGCTAGCATTTAACATTTTCAGACTAAAGCTATTTACATAAAACCGTTGTAAAGTCTTTGAATAAGTGATATTTCATTGGTCCTGTCGTCTATACAAAATTTGTTAATGTAAATTCATATTTAATGGCAATTCTAAGAAATCAAAACAAAACAAAAAAACAACCAAATCAAAGAGCCCGCGGTGTTTGCACACAAAATTGTCCCGGGGAAACAAGTCTACAGAGTCGAGGTTCCTCCAGTAACTGCATACAATATCACATCCTTGTAGCTTAAAAAAAATCTAAATCATATTTAAAAAACTGGCAGTTGACACGCCTTTATCCTTATTATGTTGAATATAATATTTAATAAAGATAATATTTAAATGTCGTTCTTGTTTTAGTGGTGTGCGTGTGTGTGTGTTAGTGAATCATATTTTTGAGCGAATCTTTTAACTGAACGATTCGTTCTCATCACTCCCATGATTCATATTTTTCGTTCACTGAACGTCTCCCGTGTAAATGACCGTTTTGCCGTCTTAAAGGGGTCATATGATGACAGTATGTGGAAAATAATGTGTTTTTAAACTTTAAACCGCATAAACACATTTCATTACACCAAATACACAAAATAATGTTCTTTTTAGCAGCATCATATGACCCCTTTAATTAAAGATTTTCTACGATCAAATAGAATCCGAGGTATCGAGTATACTTTTGGTGATTCAAAAGATTCGATTCATTTGGATGAATTAAAATTCCCACCACTGGCATCACTCGTCTCACTCATCTATCTCGCAACACTGACATTATATCTGCAGTATGAACAATGCTCAGGGTAAAGTCCTATTCCATCAACGTGATCACAAAGGACCTTGAATACATTTCTTTAACTCATTTAAACCTGAAATGATAATACAATTCTCAGGTTTGAAATTGATCGTAATGTATCTTTATTTTAAAACTACACAGAGCCGCATATAAGTTATTGTTGTACGGTAGATGAGGCTGTGCTTCTTGAGAATTGAGGGAGAAACCAACGAGGAAGAGAGATACCCGGGCTCTAATGGCTTCAGAGTTGAGACAGAACAATGTCAACTAATATAATAATAGAAAATCCTGATCAGTGTTGCCAACTAATTTTCAGAGAAAGTTGCTAAAGGAAGGTCGATTTGTTGCTAAAAGTTGCTAAATGACGTTGTGATGTCATTGCGCAATGACGTCATTGCGTAATCACGACGCAAAATTGTCACATCATCAAATCTCAGCAAAAAATATATTTTATATATGTTAATTTAGATTTGTTT
>NW_015665674.1:256497-275994 GCF_001515625.1 Sinocyclocheilus rhinocerous | reverse complement strand
AATTATCAAATTATTCAATTATTATTATTATTATTAAATTGAACAATTGCAAATAGCAGCTAACTCAATTCTCGTGATGTGTGTACTGTTAGGCATCTGTGGTTTCCTCTTTTTGTGTAATTTGAATGAAAATGTGTGCCTTTTTATTGTCTGAGTCACTTATCAAAAGTTGCTAAAGGTTGCCAAATCAATTTTTAAAATTGCTAAATTTGTTGCTAGGTGCTTTTGGAAGAAAAAGTTGCTAGGGTAGTCTGAAAAGTTGCTAAATTTAGCAACAAAATTGCTAAGTTGGCAACACTGATCCTGATTGCATAACAGCACAGTAGGTGGCGATATGCTCAAAGATTGCAACTCGCCATAAAACCAAGAAGAAGAAGAACGAGGAAAGAGAATCGTGCTTGTTTTGAAACTCAAATTTTGTAGCTCACTCTTTTGTTTCTGGTCTTTTTTCATGAGATCATTTTCTTTATTGTTGTATGTCTTTAATAGATTTCAGTTTAAAAATATTTAAAAAGTAATTTAAAATTTGAGTCCTCGGTTTTTTTTTTGTATTTCCTTGTAGTGAATAATGGTATTGTGGTCATTGTTTGTAAACCTTGCCAGTATTTTAAGCACTCATGAGCAACAAACGGGCTCTGGTGAGTTGCACAGTACTTTCTCTACAAGACTCTTGTTTTGTGTATCCATGCTGCAAAGGCTGTCTATCCCGATTAAGTCAGGAAAGCAAAAGGTACGTTGTAAAATTAAGTTAATTTTTTATTACAAATAATGTTGAATGTACTTTAAATGTATTTTGCGAATGTATCATTATGTGTAATTACTGATGCTATAACAAAATTACTATTATATGAGTGTGTGTGTGTGTGTGTGTTAAATTAAAAAGCATCTGAACATTATGAATAACTTCTGAATCATTATCTTTAGGGCTATATGTGGAAGATGTGGATTCACTTGTGACTTACAAAACGTTGACTACAGGTACAGACTGTCATTTAAAGTGTCCAGAAACCAAGACATATTTGGTGTGACAGTATTCGGGGGCTGTTTAAATCCCTTCTTTGGCATTACTGCTGGTGGCCTTCAAAGGTGTGTTTTAAAGCATTTACACATTTTTAACATCTTGAATAAACATTTCTGTTGATTCATTGCTGATATAAAGTGTGATGTTTCCAGATGTATTGATTTGGAGAAAACTGAAGGCACACATACTGTTCAACAACTGCTTGTCAAAGCTGTGGAAGACTGCTTTATAGGAAGATGTGTCATTTTTGGATTGAAGGTATGGAGTATGTCTTCATTTAATTTGGGGTGGAGCTGGAGCATCAAGATTATCCTCTTTTTATTAATTTTGCTCATTTCTTGTTCCTTCCTAACAGGTCCCTCATAATGTTGCCACTTCTTCGCTGTCTGGACAGTTAGTGGCCTGCCAGATAATTTCTCCATGTGAGTCTTTGATGGGATGTACTGTAATTGGTTATTTTAAAAACCTCCTGCGAGAAAATTCTCTCTCTGCCAACAGTATCTGTCCATCACAACAGAAAGACTCACAATGTTCTCAAAGAAATGAACTCAGTTTTGATTATACTCCTCCATCATGTGCAAAGTTGGATTCTCAACCCAGCAATGAAGGATTCACACTCTCAGGCGCATGGCAATCACCTGGGTTATGTTTCCCCCCGGAAGAATTAAGTAATGATGTGTTACAGCAGTCCAGATACTGTGATCGTAATATTCTTTCACCAAAGAACGAGAAGACAAGAACATGTAAATGCACTTCCCAAAGCAGCACCAGTAATTTGAAGCATGCTAATTGTATACAGGATGAACTGAAGAATGAAACACAGAAGAGTCACAGGAAATCTTTTTCCTCGAGCTGTGACATGTTTGAATCATCAGTGCATTTTAACAGTTCCACTGCATGTGACACTATAAGTCCACTTAGCACCTTGTCCTGTGGAAATAATACTGAAATAACTAAATCCGAATGCCTTGTAAGAACTAAAACCAGGGAAGAATATGATGCACCTTTACACGAGAAGTCACTTTACTGTCTTGATTTAGAGGACGCACCTTTATCCGAAAGCTTACAAGATTTTGTCAGCGTGGAGCCTCAGATATCAGAGATAAATGACACAAAGAAGCTCAGTTCAGGTAAAAGTGATCAAATGATTCAAGTGCAAAATAGATGCTCTCTGACTGAAAATTCAGCAAGCATCTCAAAAACTATACCAATGACTCTTTGTAGCGAAAAATTGTCCTCACCAATGTGCAATGTGAACAACATAAGTTGTAATGAGAACAATGAAAATGACTATCCAGAAAATCTTGAAACTAAGATGAACAATGCTGAGATCCATAAGACTCCCACTCTTTTGTGCACTACCAATTCTTCAAAAAAGATGATTCCTTCTAGTCCTAACATTACATGTGCATTTAATCGCTCTACAAACAACAGGTTGTCTTTTTTTAACAAAAAAGGACTCGCTTTAAAAAGAAAAATATTAACTAGGAGCAGACCCTCCGTGGCTTTTTGTTCAGTAAACCATGAAAAGGGCAAATATTTCAGGCACTGTGCACAAAGTGAGGTCCATTTTGTAAATTGCAAAGTCAGGCAGGAACGTATTGTGTTTGATGACCATGAAGAGAAGTACAATTGCTCTGTAGACTTGTTTGCTTCTGGTGAGAGCAGTATGGACATGAACCTTTCGGATGTGACAGAGATTTCTAAAGGCAATGAACCAAGGAATGTCAACACATCAGAGCCTGGAGGTTCGAGTTCTCTGTTTTTTTCACCATGTTTGCAATCCACCCCAGTTTCTTACTATAACAACTCATGTGGACAGAAGACCAGACGAAGCCAAAAACGTGTAGACTCACTGTGCTCTGGAAAAATTAAATGTGAATTTAAAAGCAAGATCATAGATCTGAGGTTAAGTGATAAAAGACAAAAGGTGGATCAGTTGCCGATTGTTGGGTCTACTGAGAGTTTCTCAGGCAAGTCTGACATGCAGGATGCAAGTTGTAATTTGTCTGTAAATGAGTGGTCCAAAGATCTTTTTGAAAATTCATTTTGAATTAAAATTAAGTGAGATGAATTACAATATTTGTTCTGTTTAGTAATTGTAATTGTAAATAAACAGTTTTGTAATTGTTAATAAACTGCTGTTTGAATGATTTATAAATGTTTATGGAAAAGGACAGTTTTTATTATTATAATGAATACATACCCAGAATTGTATATTCGTATGCATTTATATTATGTAATCATAATTAAACAGACTCAACATGTTTAATTATAAAAGTTTTGACTTAAAAATAAAAAAAACAGGTTTGTCCAATAAAATCGTGTCCATTTTGCTCAGCGTCACGTCTACCAATACTTCAGCAACCTTGTTGTATTCAAAATAGACGATTAAAATGCCAGACAGGTAGTGATGGATAGGCCTATTTCCATACGTATGTTCTTACAGCTTATTGAAAATATAATACTCTATATTGTTTTGAACCCGCTGAACCTCTCTTCTATGCAAATTATCCTACAGTTTCTCATTTTCAAGGTGATGACGACATTGTACTCTCTGTTGTGATTTTTGTTGATTTATTGAATTATTTAATTCTGATAGGCTATTCTTGAAAATAATAGTTCTGTTTTGACCAATGGCATTGAGCGCAAAGTCTTCATCGCCCAATCAAACGCGAGCGTTTCAGCGCAGCCAATCGGGAAGCAGTGACGCGCGTTCAACTATAAAACATTCAGATGACGCGCAGTCTCCGCTGAAGTACGACGGACATTTTGCAACGTGTTATCCAAACAGAAAATATCGTTATTTAAACGCAAGACGCGAGGAGCTACAGCACGACATTCGACGTACAGAGGAAACCAAGAGGAAATACAGATGTTTAAAAGGACTGTGTTGCAGTTAATGTTTGTATAATAGTTTATATTGTGTGGCGACTCAACGGCTCAAAGATGTCGGACGAAGGCGCGAGGGAGGACGCATGCCGCGAGTATCAGTCCTCGCTGGAAGATCTGACTTTCAACAGCAAACCGCACATCAACATGCTCACCATTCTAGCCGAAGAAAACATCCAGTTCACCAAGGATATCGTCGCAATAATTGAAGCACAAATTGCCAAGGTTTTTATGAAAATAGATTTATTTTTGTTTCGTTTCGGTCATCGTCTTTTAGCTCGAGTGCGGCTAGTTAGTTAAATGACGACATGACATGAGGCCTGTAACATGGCGGCTGCACGACTAGTTCGCTAACCAAAATAAATCGACATAAAACATGTTTTGATGCTATGTTGTCGTTAAGTAGTGTTGAGTTTATCATATGCCAGTATTTTAGCAATCAGAATCTACTGTTTTTGTAGCTTGGAAAAGTCACACCACTTCACATTCCCAAATTAGGCCAGTTGCAGCAGCGTGTTTATCTGCTCGTTGGGTCACAGCTGCTCATAAAGTCGGACTTACTGTTGACGCATTTGGCTTTAAGCGAATAATCCATGTTTTACCTTGTCAATAAGCTTATCGTATAATGATAACAGCCTGGTGGCTTCACATACAGTATTCGCTATTTATTAATTTAAACCAATGTTACAGTAGAACATACGTTTTATTGTTCAGTGTTAATATATAGATATTAATGTAATTTAATTGCATATGGTTTTATTGATCATAATTTATCCATAAGAACTCTAGATAGGAAAGATACAACATTTCCGTATTTGTAATCAGCGCAGCGACCCGATTCATCGTCGTTGTGTAGTTGATTGTGTACTTTGCATAGCAACTTTGTAAATATGAATTGATTAGAAATATAAGGTGCTAAGACACCGTGTTGATACCAACAATTAATCAGGAATAAGTTTTTGCATACTCGTGGCTGTAGTTATGTCATGTCACCAGCTGGTACACGTGGTTTGCCGCCTATGTACATAGATGGATGGGTATTATTGGGGAAATTCGTGGAAAGTTTTCATATCCTTGTTTATGTTTCCATCCTATTTGAAATCTTGCATTAGTTCGGATAGTCGTGTTGGGCTGCTCTGTGAAAACGAGCACGCCTGAATTTAAAGTTAATACAAATGTGCGCCATTCAAATTTCTGTGTACTTGAACCTATAAAGGGTTTGGGGTGTTAGATTGCTGAGTAATTTTCCATTCTTTGCTGCAATGTTAATAAATGGTATACAACTGTGACAATAAACTATGTGAAATGTCCTTTTGTCTTTATTTCCCAGTGTATTTTTTGTGGTAATGTTTGCTATGTTGATTTCATTCTAATCTAAGTGCTCTTTAATACAAAGACATTTGCATTGGTGCAGTGTCCATTCTAATGACATTACAAAGCTGAGAGTGTAAAAATTACTTTAAAAAAAAACAAAAAAAAAAACAGGATTTTACAAAAACTGCTTCTCTCTGCACTGGGGCATGTTGGTTACAACTTGTCAAAAATCTTTTTATGGACTTGTGTAAAATGTAAAGACCAAGAAGTGTTTCATTTTTTTTCTCCCCAATATGAAGATCAAATCTAAACTTGAATGTAAATGGATCCCTGAGTTGAGTTCCTGGTCGAGTACAAAAAAATACAAGTGAAAAAGCTTAATTTTTTTTTCTTCCTCCCCCACTTTAAAGGACTTGGGCTTCTTGCTAAAAAAAAAAAAAAAGATGCCAATAACTGAAACTGAATTGTACTGACAACCTAACAAAACTATTTTCTTGATGGACTGAGCCTCGAGTGAAGAGTGAACATTGAAGAATTTTTAAAATATTCCTCCTCTTTTGTTCCTGCATCTGAGAAACTGTTCCCTGATTTTTGATGGATCTGGTTTTTGAGGAACTTTTTCCATTCTTTTTTTTTTTTTTTTTTTTTTTTTACCGCAAACAATGGACTTCCCCTTAAGTGCTTGATTTGTTTTCTGTGCCAGTATTTTTAATCCAACGTCAACCATTTAATAACCTCAACAATCAAACTCTAATTTTATGTAGTTGTGCATTTCTCCCATGTTGTTTTCTAAACTTGTCAGTTTTCTATCACTTTAGGCAACTCCTGGTGAGAAGCTTCCAGTTTTGTACTTAGTGGATTCCATAGTGAAGAATGTTGGAGGGGAATACCTTGAAGTGTTTGCTAAGAACCTAGTCAATTCCTTTATTTGTGTATTTGAGAAGGTACTTAATTCTTTGAAATTGTCCATGATGTTACTTCTGATTGAACGTCATGTGCTCTTTGTCCTCATTTAAGATACTGCATTGTGCTAATTAATTCCTTTAACTTGATAGTTTATTTCATACCTTAATAGTAATAACTTTCAGTTTTTGTTAAATTTTTTGAATGGTCATCTATGTAGTTTTGTCAGTGTTCTTTGAGAATAAACAGTGGAGTCAGTTATTCTTTCCCCCCTTTCTTTTGCTTCACTTTAGGTGGATGAGGCCACTAGAAAAAGTCTCTTCAAATTGCGTTCCACATGGGATGAAATTTTCCCCTTGAAGAAACTATATGCACTAGATGTGCGTGTAAACTCAATAGATCCTGCCTGGCCTATAAAACCATTGCCACCAAATGTGAATGCCAGCATACATGTCAACCCAAAATTTTTAAAACCGGTAAGCATTTAAGGAGTTCTAGCTATTATAATTTTTTTATTATTTCCTAGAGGTGGGAAGAAATGTACAGCTATGGTTTATCTGAAATGTGTGCTTTTCTCTGCGTAGACTGAAGAAACATCTCCGAAGCCTCCTGCACCACAACCTCCAGCTCAGAGCCTGAAACAAGAACAATTGATAAGGCAACAGTTGCTTGCAAAGCAAAAGCAGTTGTTAGAACTTCAGCAAAAGAAGATAGAGCTTGAACTTGAACAAACGAAAGCTCAGTTGGTGAGTTTAAAAGTCATGTGCTTTATAACAAGACAAACTAGAAAGCGCTGCATGTTAATATTTGCAGTTTTTAGAAGTATAAAACTAGTTTTCTGTGATGTGCCAAGCACAAGGGATATGTAACAGCAGTGCATTGGAGCTGTAGTTGGTCTAATGCAGTTTGACCGACATTGTTCATACTGCTTTAGATATAACTAAAACACAGAATTGCTCCCTTTTTTTTTAATTCTCAAGGCTGCCAGTCCTGCTATTTCTTCAAACCACCATGTCGGTGCTCCTGCACGTTTCAATATCTCACCAAAAGTCACTCACACGGTTCCTGCACCACAGACCAAACCTTGGCCTCCAGCACCATCAGAAAAAATGGCAACCAGAGATCCTAGATTAAACAGACTTGGTGCAACTGTAAATGCAAAGGAACAAGTGATGCATAAGAAGGAGAGTCCGGTCATACCAGGCTTTCCGACTACATCAGAAAAAAGAGGACAAGTCTCAGCTGAAAGTCAGAGTAAGTTGGACAAGTTGAGGATTCCAAAAAAGGATAACTCTGCAGTTGAGGAAAAGCCTAAATCCAAGACGGTGTCACCATCTGGAAAAGGCATCCTTGTCAGACCCAGAGGAATGGAGTCTGAGCATTCAAAAACTGCTGAAGTGAATAAGAAGGACCCAAGGCTACATAAGCAGATGCATGACAGGACCGATTCAAAAGATGAAGATGTCCGAGAGAAGAAAAGAAGTTCAGAGAAGAAAGATAGGGATGAAGGTGTCAAAAACTTGGATCATCAGAAGTCCAGCAGCACCAGGGGCAAGCTTATAAATGGCTCTCTAAACAAGCATGAAAGACTTGAGACATTTCTGAAACAAGAAATTAAAGTGAACAAAGCAAATGTTAGAAAAAGGTCTCGGTCAATATCCCGTTCACCACCATTGCATTCTCCCAAAAGAAAAGAGAGGCGATCATCTCCAAAGAGAAAAACCAGGAGTATTACTCCACCCCCCAAGTCTGGAAAGGCTAGGATAAGTAAACATTCACATGATGATGATGCTTTTCCACAGTCGAGTCTTAGAGATGAACGTGCCAAGAAAAGTGCCCCAGAACCAAGACGATCAAAAAGGCCACTTGATGATAGAGCTGCTGATCAGAAAGATGGACCACAGCTGAGAATTTCTCCTGCAGAGTATAAAGACACAAAAGATAGCAAGAGATGGAGGAGTGGATGGGAAGAGAATAAACAGTAAGTGGCTTCATCTTTTAAATGTCAATACTTAAACATCATTTGTCTTTCTATTGTTGAACATGTAACCTCAATCAGATTAATAAACTGCCTTTACAGTCCCAGACAGTCAGATTCAGATCTCTCACACGGACGACTAGGCAACCAGAGACACAAGACATGGAACACTAATCAAAGACCGTCCACACCTCGTACACCTAAACAGCATCGCTTGAGTGTTGATAGCAACATACAAATACCAGAGGCACTTAATTCTGCAAGTAAACGGGACCTTTTAAGAAAGGTGTGTCAATATCTTTTTGTAGTTTTGGAATCAATTTTTCCTTTCTAATACATAATTAATTTACAATATTTCTAAACTGGACATTTTTCATTTCAGGCTAGCAAAAGACATGCTGATGGTGAAATAACCAGTGACGAATTCCTCAATGTAGCCCATCAAATAAACCAACTTTTTCAGTATCAAGAGGAAAGACAGCGGTCTGACTCTTGGGATGAATCGTGTGATGAGGGAGTATATCAGTCAAAAAAGAAACAAGAAGGAGCCATGTCTGATGCGGAGCTTTCTTATCTTGAGCATAAATCTAAGTTGAGAAGAACACAGCTTCAGCGTCCAGGTGAGATTTGTCCTGTTTGTAAATACTGTATGTGAGTTGTAGCACATTTTAAATATTACCTAAAGTTTAAAAATAATTTATTTATTTTTACAATTTCACCATGGCATGTAATATTTAAACACACCCTAGGTTGTTGATGATGTTGGCGTTTTATAGATAGTCTAAACTTGAATTATTGTCCATCTCAACAGTGCAAAAAGAGGGCCAGTCACCTTTGGATGTAATGTTCTATCAGCTTCAATGTGAAATGGCCGAACAATACAGTGAAAGCTCAGGAGTGCATAAAATGTCTGGTGATGCCATAAAGCCTGACCGCGAAGATCCTAGAAGAACCAACAGGCCTCCATCATGTACAGGTTCCACATTCAGAAATTCACCAAGTCCAGTCAACTTAGACGGGACCTTTGGAAAATCCACAGGACTGCCATTTGAACGGTCATCATCTCCAGTTGAAATGGATCAACAACCAGGAGACATCAGCCCACGTTTTGAAAGTCCCAACAGTGTGCACTCTGGTACAGGTCCAGATGATGGTCCTATAAATGTACAGGGTCTTTCAATGCAAGATAATTTATTGGAACTGGGAAGAAGTGGACAAAACCTTGATGAATCTCCTGGGAATACACCAACGCACTCCTCAGAAGGATCTATGGCACAGGTGAACCCGCCACGGCATGATGGACCAAATATTTCTCAACGGTTTGATAGATATAAGAGTTCTCAAGCTCCCTTTGATGGGCCACCTAGCCACATGAGAGAGCCAAGGTTAGATGGTCCTCCAAGACCTTATGTTCCTCCTCCTCGGTATGAAGGCAGTACAGGGGGATTTGATGGGTCTGGTGGACCCGTAAGGTTTCCTGGACATCGCTTTGATGCCCCTCCCCGGTTTGAAAGATTTCCCAAAGCCCATGAAAGACCTGTGAGATTTAACAACCCACCAGTATCTCACAGGCCAGTGAGGTACACAGAGCCTCACAACATGGTGAGATTTGACCCTCAAGCCCCAATTCATTATGACCACCCAATGCACCAAAACAGATTTGTTAATCCACCAAGGTTCGATAATCCTCACATGCAACACGGTCCTCCAGGATACGAGGAACCACGGTTCCCGGCTAGACTAATGAATTATGATGAACAGCAGGGTGCAGTTAGATTTGATAGTCCATCAGGTGGGATGCGCTTTGAGAACCCGGTGCAGCCTGAACCCTTAATATTTGATGCACCGCCTGTCATGCCAAGATATGACCCACAAGGTCCTCCAAGATACTGTGGTCCAAATATTCCAAACCAGCTGAGACCACAGGAGCCAACAATGTATGATCAAACTCAAGGTCAAGCTCCTGTGATAAACCCTGCTGTTCCACCTACTAATTTCAACATGGCACCCATGAACACGTATGGTGGCCCAGCCCAACAGTTTACCATGCAGCAAAATGTTTCTCAAGCATCTAACTTCAGTGGGACAGACCCTACATCATCGGATTTCCAAGGTTCATTTAGACCTGCTCCATTCCCTGGTCCAGGTGTTGGGAATGTTCCTCAGCCTGTAAGTATTCCTTACTCACTTTTGAAAGTTACCAAGAGTTTTCTTTTTGTTAAGCATGGAAATTTAAAGTTTAGTTTTTGTCTTGTGAATTTTTAGATTATGGGAGCTCAACCCTTCATGTCACCAAACCAAATATCTTTCCAGCCTGGTAAGAATGTCTTTATTTTATTTGTTCGCATATCCTGAAACAGAATTATGCACTGCTGTTTGTTTTGATTGTGACGTCTATTTTAGACCTATATTATAATAAGTGATTTTTTTGATTCAGGTTCCCAGTTTCAGCAGCCTGAGCCCGAGCCATTGAGGCAAATAGATGTGAACGATCTGTTGTCAAAACTTATATCCACTGGAATAATAAAACCTGCACAAACAGACTCAACGACTGGTATGCATACTGTATTATATTAATATTATTTATTTCTTACTAATAATATTATTAATTTCTTACTGTTGGACAATTGAATTGCGTCAATTGTAGTCTTCTATTTCATATGAGCCTAATTAAAGATTTATAAATCTATTTTAGACTCTACTTCAGCAAGTCAGACTTTATCTGTGCCTGAAGAGGAAGAGGAGGAGGAACAAGAGGAAGATGAAAGTGTCCCAGATATGACTGGATTTGTTTTGGAGGACATGAAACTGTATGTACATATAGTATCTACATACTCTCTGGAATTTAGACAAGTGAATCTGACAGAAATACTTTTATTATGGTGTGACAGTGAAAAATGACTTAATGACACCAGATGTTTTGTGTAATTTAGGAGACACGACAGCATTATCACCAAACTCTATACAGGAATCCAGTGCTATTCCTGTGGCATGCGTTTTACTGCATCTCAGACAGATGTGTATGCGGATCATTTGGACTGGCACTACAGGCAGAATCGTTCAGAGAAAGACATCAGTAAGAAAGTTACACACCGTCGGTGGTACTACAGTCTGACGGTAAGCTGGAAACAATCCTATGTCATTTCTTTTTTTTATTTAATTTTGTATATTGTCAGAAAATTGTCACTGAGAACGTAAATGACCTCTTGAAAATGGGAAAAAAACATGAAGTTCTCTTTTTTTTCTTTTTCTTTTTTTTTTTTTTAGGATTGGATTGAATTTGAGGAAATCGCTGATCTTGAGGAGAGGGCAAAGAGTCAGTTCTTTGAAAAAGTTCATGAAGAGGTTGTACAGAAAACTCAGGAAGCAGCCAAAGAGAGAGAGTTCCAGAGCGTAAAGGCTGCGGCAGATGTCGTTCACGAGGTTAGACGATGTACACAGACTTTGTGATAATTCATAGTATTAGAAAAATTGTGCGAAATTAAAGATTTCTTTATTTCTCTCTCCTCAGCTGTGTGAGATTTGCCAGGAGCAGTTTGAGATGTACTGGGAGGAGGAAGAGGAAGAGTGGCATCTGAAGAATGCTATCAGAGTCGATGAAAAGGTAAGAAATCCACTAATTAAAAGAGCAGATCAAATGTTGTGGCTTTGGTGTTTGATAAAACGCTTAAATTGTTTTCCCTTCTCTTTTAGACATATCATCCCTCATGTTACGAAGACTACAAAAATGTAAGTGTTGATTTGGATAATGGCATCTTATCATGCATCACATATTGAAGTCACATGGCTGAAACTGCTGTATTTAGTAATCTGCTTTTGTGTAAAGACTTGTGTGAAGAAAAAACTTTCCATCTTTTCCTTTAGTCAATTTAAATGCTTGCCCTTTTTCTGTAGACATCCTCCTTTGTGGACTGCACACCCTCACCCAATAAAATGCTTACAGAAAACCCTTTAACAGCTTTCATAAAACAAGAGCAGGGTGATGAGGTGTCATGCTCCAGTATTAAAGAAGAGCCCTCCGAGGACAATACAGATGCACCAATGGTAAAAGAGGAGGTTCAGGTTAAGTTAGAAGGAGAATCACAAACCAGTGCAATTATTTTCTAACTATGCTGCTCCTTAGCCACCTCTTTTTGTGGTTACTTAAGCTGGTCTTTTGTGTTTTGTAAAGAAGGATATTTTTATATTGCAGAGCTCTGGGGCCGGGACCTCAGCTAGTCACTTTAAATACATTTTTGTATTTGTATTTGCCTGCACATTTCAGGTATTTTTTGCCATGTGAATGCCCAATGAAATGTACTGTGAAAGATGTACGTTTGGGGTAAATGTATATGTATAATTTAATTTATAAATAAAGATATTTTTGGTATTCTTTGTGTAGTATTGATAAAAAAAAAATATTTTGAATTTGTTGTTGGTTTTTTGTTCTCAATGAGACATTTGTTCTGACTTTTGGAGAATGGTGGTTGAATACTAATTTATGAAAGACTTTTTGTTTTGCCTACACAAAAAAAGGGAAAACCCTTTTCAGTCATTGATAATTCCCTAAATCCAGGATTGGGGCTGATTGTAAATTATTAATAGTTAATGGAACATAATTTACTATGAGAATTTCCCTGACCTCAATATGTAAATAGTTATTTCAGTTTACTACTGTATTTGATTCAGAGTAATGTTTAGTTGAAAATGGAAAAAAAACAAAAACCATCAGGGTGGTTTTTTTTTCTCTTTTTGCAGAGGTTCAAAGAGCAATTTTGGTTTATTCAGAATATTCAATAAAAAAATTGAGGAAGAAATAGTGTCTTGTGTGTAAAGTGATTATTGTGTGCTTTTTGACTGATTTACAGTTGTCAGTTTTATGCATAATCCTAAATAAAGTTTTAGTGCTAATGAAACCTTCTCTGTTCATTCATTTATGATTTTTATAACCCATGTCTGTTTAAATGTCTCCCAAAATTAAACCACATTTTTAGTTCATCTGTATTTTAATATTTGTAAAACAACATGTAATACATAAAATTGTCTTAGAATTAAGCATAGTTTCCACAATCTAAAACCGTTAAATGTCTTAATTTCCTTTTTTAGAAGAAGAAAATAAAATCTTGGTCAACCAACATGCTAAACAGCGGTTTATACTTCCACATGACTTCTCTTCAAAGATATCCTACAGTGATATGAATGGAGCTCTAAAATCCAGAACCAGTGTGACATGATTAGGCTGGTGGTCATGGACCCTCAAGATGGACATTGTTGATTCATATGTATGTATTAGGTGTGTCGTGGCTAAAACCTGATTTATGTTTGTGCTACCTTGTAACCCATGGAAAAATGTTTATCCTAATAAGTATTCAAATTTCATCACATGCGTAGCTCTGTGGTTCAATATATTAAGTGAATTGACTGCAATATATCAGAAAAAGCTTTTGGATAAGGTCGAATCACCCCTATACAAAATAGGACAGAAAAAAGTGGCATTGTCCGAATTCTTTATATATATATAGATAATATTTGTCTTCATGCATACAAACAGGCTCACAAAATCTTTTAACACTTCAAAAACATTTTCATTGAAAGGTTTTTTTTTTTTGCACTTGCATGAAAGGGAATAATGTTGGGAGATATTTTTTAAAAACTGAAAATGTTGTTGTAAAAAAAAAAAAAGGCCAAACTGCATTTATTGCCAATATTTAAAAAAAACAATTGATAGAATGTATATGTCATACTAAAGGCTAAATATATTGGTCTAAAGCAGAGATGCCCAAACTAAAATTGGCCCATGATGACCTCTGATTTAGCCCACCGTATCATATAACAACTCCAACAAAAAAAGGAAAGACAAATACCATTAAAGAATATTTTCAATTTTAATTTATATTTTTGTTTTACCTTATTATTGCATTTAAATGTAGAGAATATAGGCATTTCTCCAAAGAGAAAGGAAAAAATGAAATCGCATCATATGACCCCTTTAATATAATATATTTGGACATAATGCAACATTTACTTTTCGACCCACGGACCTCAAACAAGTTTGATTTTTGGCCCTTCGTTGTTAAACATTTAGGCCCCTCAGATCTAAAGAAACTTAAAGAACACATTTGCTCACATAAAAAAACGTAATATTGAAATGTAAAAATATAATAAAATATATATACATCTGTATCATTAAAACAAAAGGCAGAACTTTAAAGATAAAAACTCCAGTCATTAATTCTCTCCTGTTTTTCATTTCCAGAAGCGATAGAATCCCAAAGCAATTGCCAAGCAGGTGAAGATGCATGCTGTGAAACAAAATATATATATATATTTTTTTTAAAAAGCGATGATTCAATTTAACGTTCTTAGTGCCCATAAAAAGAAATTGCATCAACAAACTGCAAACTGGAAGAGTCACTAACAAAGCACTTGATTAATTCATTTAGTCTGTTATCAAATTCAGTGTCTTATCTGAAGGACTTCCAAACAAGTCACTTAAGTCAAGTATGTGTAGAGGTACAGTAGCTGCCATCTGTCTGAAAAGCATCTTGAGTACATACCTGCAAGATATCTAATCGTCTCTAGCTTGAGTGATTCCAGGAGGGTTTTCAAAGAGGCAACTTGTATGTCTATTTTCTTTGAGGTTTCTATGGCTTCACTTTCTGTATCTGCATTCTGAAAAAAGAGCTTGACTGTAATAATGTTATATTTTTATATGAATCATGATAATAAAAGCATTATGTAATTACACTGAATAGAAAATCTTACTTGTAATCATAGTTCAAATGATTGTGTTGCTGGGATCACAACTATTTGTAAACCTTACCATTTTTTGGAACTCTGTTCTAACTTCCATAAGTTTCTTCTCTTGTTCTGTAAACTGGAATAAAAAAAATATATTGGATTGGTTGAATGTTAAAAAAAAATTATATAATACAAACTTACACAAAATGGTAACAAGTAATGTACTCATACCATATCTGTAACTCTACTTCGCTCCAAATTAATGTCTAACTTTGCATCTGCTCTGATTTTTTGGCTTTCTTCCTTCAATGTAAACATAAAAAGAGAAATAAAGCGTATGTTAAACAGAAACAATGGTAATGTGCAAAATAATTTTTCAAATTCACACAAACTTCTTCTATCTACTTATACTCACCAGTAGTCTGTTTTTTATGTGCTCCAGCTCTGCTTTCATTTTCTGCATGTAAAATAATTGAGAAGGTAAAGAACTGAATAACACTGTCTATGACACATTTTAATGCGTTACATTAGTATTAATACTTTGTGGACAAACAGGTTTTTACTTTATATGGTGTGTTCTGATTGTAGAGCCAAAAACAAAGGATGAAATACAGGTTAAAACTTTATTCTTACTGCATTTTCAGAGCGTAAATTGGCAAATTCACTCTTCTCCAAGATAACCATGTCTTTCCTGATAGCATCTAGATGAGCCATGATTTGTTGTAGAGCTATTTCCTAGACCAGACGAAGAAACCATATCATTCAATAGGGTTCATTATTAGTCATTTCTACTGACAGCAGTTTTGTTGGCTGTATACCTGATGGGCTCCAGTGACCATGTCTCTGTATACAATGTCCATATTGGCTGTAGTAAGAGTCACCAGTGCTGTGACAATCACTTCTGCCTGCCTCTTTTCAAAGCCTGGATTACATATGCAGAAAAAATGCTTAATTGTTTTGCAAGATCTAAACAAGCATTACATAATTAATGCATTTAGTAAATGTAAAATATCTATATTAAGTCTCTAAATCTTAAATATAAGACAAATTTTAAAATACAACAAATATTAAAATTGTCATTCGTTTTAACCAATAAATATTAAAATGGCTTGCCATACTGATTAGAAACCTATATACAAAGTATTTAGGCAAGTCCTTATCAAACATACCGCTGGTTTCCAGCTCTTTCACGAGCGCATGAGAGTCAAACGTGAGTTTCCTCTGCTCCAGAGGCGTCAACTCCACTTTTCTCACATCATATGTCTTAACAGCAGTCGTTTTACGGAAACCTAAAAGGAAAAATACGTCTTTAAACCCCTGAAATGTGCAACTTACTGCGCTGTATCGTCGAACAACACTTACCTCTCTGATGACACATTGGTTGGATGTTGAGTTGATGCCATTTTAACAGCGAGGAGAACTGGTATTTTCTCCGTATAAACATTCCCCAGCATGACATTGTTATATATAAAGTTATATGGCTAAACCAAATAAATATATGATTATTTATGTGGGATGTAATTGTTATGCGCATCTAACCTATACTTTTTGTAAACTGCTCCTTCCTCCGTCTGTCTTTCCAGGGCAAAACGACACACCTTTCAGGGTCAAATCGATTAGCACTGCCTTAAAAACTCTCCTAATCTGTTCGTTTACTATATGTGGTTTCCTATTTTGGTACACTTTAGATGACGTTTCGATAGATTGTGAAGAAGGTGGAGTTTTTCTTTTCTTTTTGATGGTAGAAATAGAATAAGCAACTAGAAAGGCAGTTAGCATGAAACAAGTGAGGCTTAGTAGCCCGGATGTTGTCTCAAATTTGTCAGGTATGATGGTTCTGAAGAATATTTTTCAACTTTTAACTATTCACTATGTATTTTAAATAAACGCATTTTTTTATTAAAGTCTATTATTGCGATAAGTTATGTATAAATTAATTATTATCCATTCCAGAGCGCTACTGAAGTAAAAGGACGTAAAAGGACGATATGATGTGATATATGTTACTTACTTCAGCGCTGTTGTATGATTGACCAATCACAGTCGTTTGTGATCCCTGTATAAGCGCACTTCACAACATCAATTTATAGGGATTTTTGGTGCGGATTTCTTATTTTATATTAGCAACCAACTTTTTAATTTTCAAATTAATTTTTTTTTATTATATCTCAGGCGACATACAAAACAACGTCCTGATATATACATTTGGCTCTAAGGAGCTTTCGACCTTCTGAGCCGCCACGCGCCCCCTGCAGGAGAACTTGTTTATGTCAGCAACATTGCGCCACCAAAGGTTGTAATTCGGCTTTTAGAAATAAAGTTTTCTTTTAATTTGGAAACTGTCATGGCTGCGCCCATGACTAACGACCAGAGCTGTTTTTTTGCTCTGGCTCTCGGAGTTTCATTTCTCAAATGTCTTTTGATAAATGCCTAGTAAGTGAATTTATCTCACATAATATACTTCTTCTCTCATGTGATCACATTAAAACGGAAAACCCATGGCTATGTTAGAAGAGCGACCAAATACTCGAGACTCATTCATTCTGTCTTCCTTTTACGAAGAGGAAATGATTGTTTCGCATCACCTAATGCCAAGCAATTTAATATTTATTGTATTTCAGCCATTCTACCGACTTTGAGGTGCATAGGAACTGGCTTGCCCTGACTCACAGTCTGCCAGTACCACAGTGGTATTATGAGGTAGTCATATGGATTACATGCAGTTTACAAACTATTACATACACAGCATTTAATTTTGTGGTTTCTTTTTTATATTTTCAGGCTACGTCTGAGTGGACACTGGATTATCCTCCCCTGTTTGCTTGGTTTGAATATGGACTTTCTCATATTGCCTGGTTTTTTGATAAGGAGATGCTGGTTGTTCAGAACCTGAATTATGCAAGTCCAGCCACAATCCTGTTCCAAAGATTGTCAGTCATTGTGGCTGATGTGGTCTTCTTTTATGCGGTTAAAGAGTATGTAGCTTTTAAATGCCACAATTTGATCCTAAGTAGTTTTTGTGCCTTTGTCTTTTTAGGTTTGAAAGATACTTTTAAGGAAAGACAATGTTAAAGGCTTGCTTTTGTGGAATCTGAGATGAAGAACATTTGTACTATTCTAGATGCTGCAAATGTTTGCGAGAAGACAAAGGAAAGGACCTTCTGGGAAAGCCATCTTTTATCCTGACAGTGTTGTTGCTGTGGAACTTTGGCCTTCTAATTGTTGATCGTATCCTTGGAGATCTGGCACACTAATAAGTCATGCATGCCCTGATGTGGCTCAGACATTCATTTCCCTGACCTGAAATTAATTTAGCTTGACTGAATTCCTGCAGATATTCATTTCCAGTATAATGGATTCCTGTTTGGAGTTCTTCTTTTGTCAATAGCAAGACATTTCCAGGTATTAGCTGTAATTTCTGTTATTTAGTGAGTTTCATAACTAATACATAACTAAGACATAACTAATAATCTGACATTTAAAATAAATTTGTATTATACATGTTTTTAAATAGAATTTCATAATATGTTGTCTTATTTGAATTTCTGCAAAGTTTGTTGGAATATGAGTTTTTATCTTGAAAATTATTTTGTTAACAGAATAGACACTTTGAGGGGGCCTTGCTGTTTTCAGTACTTTTCAACTTGAAGCATATATATCTATATATTGCACCTGCATACGGTATCTACCTACTGAGATGTTTTTGTTTCACACAGAGCAATGCAGGTAATAAAATCTTTATCATATATATATATATATATATATATGTATATATACACACACACACACAGTCAAAAGTTTGGGATCAGAACGATTTTTAATGTTTTTTTACAGGAGTTTCTTATGCTCATCAAGGCTGCATTTGTTTGATCAAAAATACAGGAAAAATTTAATATTGTGAAATATTATTATGATGTAAAATAACGTTTTTCTATTTTAATATAAATTAAAATCTAATTTATTCTTGTGGTGCAAAGCTGAATTTTCAGTAAATTATATTTTAAAGGATATTCAAATATAAAAACCATTATTTTATATTGTAATAACATTTTGCAAGATTACTGGGGGGGTTTTTTCGGTATTTTTGATCAAATTAATGCAGCCTTGATGAGCATAAGAGATTTCTTTAAAAAACATCTTAATTATTCAAAACTTTTGACTAAGTAACAGGAAAAAATGTAATATTGTGAAATATTATTATGATGTAAAATAACGTTTTTCTATGTTAAAATACATTATTATGAATGCATTTTCATTATATGAATTTTCAGCATCATTACTCCAGTCTTCAGTGTCTCATGATCCTTCAGAAATCATTCTAATATGCTGAATTATCAGTGCTAGAAACTGTTGTGCTGCTTAATATCTTTTTGGAAACTGTGATACTTTTTTTCAGGATTCTTTGATGAATAAAAAGTTAAAAAGAAGAGCATTTATTTAAAATCGAAATATTTTCTAACAATATACACTACAGTTCAAAAGTTTGGGGTCAGTACATTTTTATTCTTTCTTTTTTTTGAAAGAAATTAAAACTTTTATTCAGCAAGGATGCGTTAAATTGATAAGAAGTGATAGCAAAGATTTATAATGTTAGAAAATATTTATATTTTGAATAAATGCTGTTCTTTTTAACTTTTTATTAATCAAAGAATCCTGAAAAAAGTATCAC
>NW_015665674.1:245425-256395 GCF_001515625.1 Sinocyclocheilus rhinocerous | reverse complement strand
AATAACATTTTGCAAGATTACTGGGGAGGTTTTTTCGGTATTTTTGATCAAATTAATGCAGCCTTGATGAGCATAAGAGATTTCTTTAAAAAACATTACAAGTCTTACTGATCCCAAACTTTTGAATGGTAGTGTGTATGTATACATATGTATATGTACTATATAAGTATTTGTGTGTGTGTGTGTGTGTGTGTGTGTGTGTGTGTTCACAAAGACTGCAAAAAGACTGTTTGTGTAGAATTATATGTAAAAATCTTGTTTTTCAGATGGGTCTTTGCAGTGGAGAAGTTTCAGTGTTGTGCGGCTTGTAACACTAGGAACTATTGTCTTGTCTACATTTGCAGTGTCATTTGGACCCTTTATAGCACTGGTTTGTTATCAATATATGAACAAAGCTCTTCATATAAGCACATACTGTTCAACTTTAAAGTCAGTTTACATTTTTATTTTTATTCAGCAAGGATGCATTAAATTGATCAAAAGTGGGAGTAAAGAGTTTTTTAATGTTACATAAGATTTCTATTTTGAATAAATGCTGTTATTTTAAACTTTTGTATTTTATGATATTATATATATATATATACACAGTACAGGTGCATCTCAATAAATTAGAATGTCGTGGAAATGAACTTTTCCACGACATTCTAATTTATTGAGATGCACCTGTATATTAAGCATTAGAATGATTTCTGAAGGATCATGTGACGGAACTGGAGTAATGGCTGCTAAAAATTCAGCTTTGCCATCACATAAATAAATTACATTAAAATATATAAAAATCCTATTATTATTCCACGGACAAAATATATTAAAATAGAAAACTTTAATTTTTAAAGAAAAATTATATATAGTAATAATAATAGTAATAATTCACAATATTATTGCTTTTATTGTACTTTTGATCAAATAAATGCAGTTTTTGTGAGCATAATTTGATTTGCATTTGTTTTATTTTATCACCTAGATTAATTGATAAATGTTATTCATCTTTATTCATCAAGGGTCAGCTTCCACAAGTCCTGTCACGACTCTTCCCTTTCAAGCGTGGTCTGTGTCATGCGTACTGGGCACCAAACATCTGGGCACTTTACAATATAGCAGATAAAGCTTTTTCCATTCTGGGTATGTTCAATAACTCAAACAATTGTGTTGTATTGCTATAGCTTAAATAGAAAAAAAAATGGAATCATTTAATTGTATGTTCATATTATGAGCGTTGTTACATAATGATGTCACTGTCCAATTGATTTTATCCTGATCGTTGCTAATTCACTTATTTAGGTGTGAAATTCAAACTGCTTGATATTAACAAACTTCCCAAGGCCTCAATGACTGGTGGTCTGGTTCAGGAGTTTCAGCACTCTGTGCTTCCTTCGGTCTCTCCTTTAGCAACCCTTGTTTGTACGTTACTGTCAATATTGGTGAGTTCTTTTTGATTTGCATTGCTAAATTGAATATTAAAATAGATGGCCTTAATTTCATTCATTGACATATGAATAATGATCAATACAAAAAAAGAGAAAATTGATTTCTAGATTCTGATGCATATACCATTTTTGTCACTTTGTCTCTTGCAGCCTGCACTTTTCAGGATATGGCATCGACCTAATGGAGCGAGAGGGTTCTTGCGCTGCCTTGTCATCTGTGCCCTTGGATCCTTTATGTTTGGTTGGCATGTGCATGAGAAAGCCATTCTGATGGCCATACTTCCTTTAAGGTGTTCATCTGATGGTATTCTTACATAAGCACGTTCTGCCAGCCGCCTACTATACACAGTTTCTTGTTTTTCAGTTTGCTCGCTGTAGAGAGTAGAGAGGAAGCCAGGATTTTTCTAATCCTCAGTATAACCGGTCATTATTCCCTATTTCCACTCCTCTTCACAACCCAAGGTACGTTCCGTTCAGAAAAACTCACAACAAGTGTTTTGCATCATCACTGAATGTAATTCTTAAACATTTCCATTTTTAATTCCAGAGTTGCCCATCAAAATATTTCTCATGTTGCTGTTTACAATCTTCAGTCTCACTTCTCTAAAAACGCTGTTCAGGTCTGTACATTAAAATGGGATTATTGGGCCATTATTGTCTTTATGTTTGAGCAAAGTATTGGTAATGTGATTCTTCATGTGTTTTTTCAGGAAGGGCGGTGCTTTGTTGAACCCACTTGAAGCGACGTATCTCTTGGGCCTGATTCCTCTTGAGCTGATCTGTGAGTTTGTTTACCCTCTGACAGTCTGGCAGAAGACATTTCCCTTCCTCCCTCTCATGCTCACCTCTGTTTACTGTGCGCTGGGAGTGACATATGCCTTCATCAGACTATACATTTCATTGCTGACATGTTCAGACAACACTAAAAAGATTAAAACGCAGTGAATCGTGTGATTCAGGTGCTGGAGACTGTTCATTTCTGATGAGTTGGACAAAAATGAATGCTTTGTAGTTGATATCTTGGGATTTGTTTGGAGAGGGTTTGTGGGATATGAGTATCTTGGTACTCAGTTGTTTATTTCTTTAAATAATGATATAATGTAGCATATGGATACAAATGTTTATTTTTAAAGGTGTTTCTATAAATGTATTTGCTTAGTAAACCTGCCTATGGCCTGCAGTGTTGTTATTATCAACTGAAACTATTAAAACGTATTTTGAAATAAAGATGAAATAATTTAAATATAAATATTAGACTGAAAAACAAAAAAATAAAGAAATGTTGCTGAAATAAATGCAAGTTCTACAATTACTAAAAATGAAATAAAAATAAAGCTAAATAGAAATACTACAAAAGCTAATAAAAATGATGAAAGCGCATACCAAAACTAATTGACATTAAAATAAAAAATATATAACTATATAAATATATAAAATAAAAGCCAATTTCAAATATTAATAAATAGTATAATAGTATACAAATAAAACTAAAATGGCCTGCTTTTAAACATTGGTTTGTTTAAACCATTTTATTAATAAGACAACATAAATATTCCATACCAGTTGACATATTACCTGATTCTAAGTACAGTAAGATGATTCCTCATTGTTTTTCCTGAAATATTTCTAGAGTGAAAATCATCAAATACAGAGATTCGTCATTGGAGGCAAGTGTGCAGTGCAGGGTATGAAAACGATAATCTCAAAGCTTCATATCGAGTATTTGTGTCTTCCATTAAAAACATTATTTAGAAAACAAAGAAATCAAAAACAGTTCTCACTTGTCTTCTTGTGAAGGTGCCAACTCAACATTACAAAAACAGTTGTGGAAGTCACATCATGCTAAATAAATTCCGGGGCCACATTTATAACACAAAATCCAAGCCAACGTTCAAATTTGATCAAATCGATCATTGATGTGGAAAAGTGCTTAGTGTCACTTCAGGTTCTTAGCAGGTGTTTGCACTTTTTTTGTGCGTATGTTTGTTCACACGTATGCATATTTAAGGAATGATCTTAGATCAAATGTAGAACGGTTTATACACAACATTTGTGACCCTGGACCACAAAACCAGTCATAAGGGTCAATTTTTAAAAATGGAGATTTATACATCATTTTTCATTGATGTATGTGGTTTGTTAGGATAGGACAATATTTGGCCGAGATACAACTATCTGAAAATCTGGAATCTGAGGGTGCAAAAAAATCAAAATATTGAGAAAATCGCCTTTAAAATTGTCCAAATGAAGTTCTTTGTAATGCATATCATTAATCAAAAATTAAGTTTTGATATTTATGGTAGGAAATTTACAAAATATCTTCATGGAACATGATCTTTACTTAATATCTTAATGATTTATGGCATAAAAGAAAAATCGATAATTTTGACCCATACAATGAATGTATTGTTGGCTACTGCTACAAATATACCTTTGCTACTTATGACTGGTTTTGTGATCCAGGTTCACATTTTATAAACAAGGCCCCCGATCTCTGGTGTGCATCAACTGAACAATGTCTCACTAGTGTTTATCTATTGAATGCTATAGTTGCACAATTTAAATTTAGTGTTAAAATATCAAGCCTCAGTCAAGACATATTGTAACTGTCTGCTTATTAGTGATGCTGTTAAAATATTTCCAAGAGTAAAAGCACTTTTAGAGTCCTTTTGTGATTTGCCTGTGCTTTCCAGTGCAAGGCTTATCCAAAGGACTCAAGACTGGTAAAATAAAACATGCAGACCTCTAAACATTGAAATTACAGAAATATACATTTAAATATGTGCATTACAAATTCAGATTTTTGGGGTCAGTAAGATTTTTAATGTGTTTTTAATGCTCACCAAGGCTGCATTTATTTTATAAAAAATAAAGTAAAAACAGTAATATTGTGAAATATTATTCCAATTTATAGTAACAGTTTTCTGTTTGAATGCATTTTAAAGTATCATTTATTCCTGTGATCCAAAGCTGAATTTTCAGCATCATTAATCCAGTCTTCAGTGTCACATGATCCTTCAGAAATCATTCTGATATGCTGATTTGATACTTAAGAAACATTTCTTAATATTTATCAATATTGAAAACTGCTGTGTTGCTTAATTTTTTGTGGAAACTGTGATACTTTTTTCAGGATATTTTGATTAATAGAATAACAGCATTTTTTTTTTGTAGAAATCTTTAATAACATTATAATAGAATAACAGCATTTTTTTACTGTCACTTTTGATCAGTTTAATGTGTCCTTACTGCATAAAAGTTTTTTCCCCCAAAATAAATATAAACTAAAATAAAATTCTTACTGAACTCAAACCTATGAATGGTAGTATATACAAGTCTGAAATATGCAGTTAATAATTTAGAAGACTTTTAGTTTTACTGTTTTGACAGCTAAGTTTAGATCAGCTAAAAAGATGATATATGGAAATGCATTTAATGAATTTCTTTTGCACCTACTGCATCAGCTAACTTTATCAGGTAAATTTGATACTGTCCCTTGATAAAGTGCTTTATTTGTGATGTTATATCAGTGGTTCTCAACTGGTGGGTCTCAAATGAGAAATGGGTCTTAGGTCTGTTCTGATGGGTCACGGACAGCGAAAAAAACAGGCACAACGTCCCACATGGTTAATAACGTCAAAGAATGTTGATGTCAGCCTTTTGTGGCCAAATATTGTGTTTATTGTAATATACAACATTCTATAGAAATATTTGATTTACAGGTACATTTTGTACAATAAACTATTTTTGTTCTGTGTTGGGTTGCCATTTGATGTCCAGTGTAAAACAGTTGAGAACCACTGCTCTATATACAGTAATTTCACAGTTTTAAGGGCAATTCAGGCCACGTCGGCAATGGACTGTCTCAGTTCACTCTCAGAGCAATATAGTGATGCCGTATACAATTCATGGATTATATGATGTGCTCACCCAATGAAAGTCACTAGACAGGCGCTCAGTGTTCTCCACTGAGCCTTTCCTTAAAAAGCCCCACATTGCTCACTCCTAAGCCTTGCCAGCGGTTCCTTAGTCTTCTGAATCCCTTATAGCATTAGAAGATCAATGTCCAGCTGAGGACAGCTCAGATGCAAGGCTTGGTATCTCCACTGGGGTCAAACAGCACAATACTTGGGCAAAAGTCTAAGTTCCCCTGAGAATTTTCTGTTGAGGAAATCACACAGCTGTGGTGGGAAGCTGCATCTGTTCCTCAAGAGTGGGAATACCAAACTCTCAATTCATTTGGTTTTCAGGTGGGCAGTTTTCTGGTTTCTCTGTCCTTGAGATGGAGTTTATCCAGCCTAACTCGCATTGATTGGTTTCTGTCGCCCTTCGACAATAATGACCAGGACTGGAGTGAGGTCCATCAATTTCTTCAGCATATCCATAATGTCAGGATGATCTTTGGCTCCTTCAATGAACTCCTCCAGCGTCAGTTCACCTGAACGTTTAAGTAAAGAGAGATGTAGAATCTCTATATGTATATAGATGAGGATTTTCATAAATGAACTGGTTCTCACCTTCTCCGTTAACATAAATCTTTTCAAATATAAGAGCCACTACTTCCTCTGGCACAATGTCACGATTTCTTGTGATGTCTTGTATAGCCTGTTGTAGAACAAAAGAACATATAATTTCAGAACTTTTTAAATCGAAAAATCGATGAAAATCAATTACAATTTCCCATCTCTAGAACTGCAGCATTATTGTATGCAGCCACCTGAGGTCATCTGAACATGCCACGCAACACTATTTCCATTCTAAGAAGTGTCAGTCTCAGAAACCTCCGCACAAGGAAGACAGTTCTCTAACTGGATTAAATCAGATCATCTACAAGTTAAGCAGACTGATCCAGTGTCCATGTTAACCTGACCCGACCTGCAGTCAGGTTCTGTTTGACTTTCTATTTTTGGTTCGTTCACAAAGATCTGATGTGGGAGAAAATATAAATGTAGATAATTCAGTGATTGTCCTAAGCAGAGGTTAACGTATGACATCAGATGCGTCCCATATTATGTACTTATGCACTATTCTGTTATGTTTTGTCGTATAAATAGTGCGAGTAGAGTGTTCACACTAAAAAATTCCTATAAGAAGAAGTGCACTTAACCAAAAAACTAAGTGTGTAATTTTGGATAATAAGTGTGTAATCAACTCTCACAGGCTCAGCTTGAATTATGTCGCGAAGGGGTCGGGGCTATCAGACTCCAATTATGAATGAAGCACTACATGGTTGAGTACATAGTGTATAAGTGCATAGTGTATATTGCATCATTTGGGACACAGCTGTTGAAAAAAAACGTGAAAATGTTCACTTACAGTAAATATTGTTTCCAATTCATCCTTGTCAATTTTTCCATTGCCATCCTGGTCAAAAAGTTTAAAGTACCATTTGAGTTTCTGGTTGATTTCCCCCTTGAGCATTAAGCTGATAGCAGCGATATATTCCACAAAATCTATGTATCCATCCTAAAGAAAAGAAAGAGAGAGAGGGACAGTTCATATTACAATATATTTTGTTCGGCTGTTTTAATATGAACAATCCAGCTAAGGAGATCCAAGCAAGATCATTATGTTAGCTTGTTTTTTTTTTTTTTTACCTTAATCAATGTAAGCTTTGTAACGTTGTTGCATTGTAAGCTTTTCTCCTCTGCTGTACAGTCTACTATGAGATCCCAATGTTGTACTTGACTCAACATATCAGTAAACCAATCAAGTGAGCTTGGAAGAATTACACAACAAAATGTAACCTCCATATTTCTTATTAAACATCATATATCATATTGCCTGCTGTCGACACAGTCCCCATATAGCAAAATATAAAAGTAAAACAAAATGGCCAAAAAATATTGCTAGAATGAATGTTCAAATACATTTAGTTGCTAATATTTCCTCCTATACGTTTGCCAATTTTTTTGCTATATTTTCAATTTTTATATATTTATACTGTCCAATTTATGCTTTAAAAATAACATTTTGCACTGACTCAAAATGCATTATAAGACTGGATTGGTATTTTCTCAGCTGTGCTCAGAAGTACATTTTGTAGTATATTTTGGTATTTGAACAAAGCAAAATGGTAACTAAATATATTTTCAATATAAAAAGTATATTTATTTTACTGTACATATATTTATTTACAATCAGCATATATTTGCCATATATTTTGACCTTTTTTTTTTCTTCTTTTTTTGCCGAGTGGGTCAGAAGGCTTTTGAACATAATAAAAATAGGTATATTTAAACTGTACATTACTAAATGATACATGTAAATATTAATATTGTGCAGTTTTATCCAAAGTAACTCAGAAATCAGATATGCATTTGCTGCCTCTTCCGAGTAATACCTGTGTAAATGATAAATGGTGTAAGGTCCACACACTTGGCCCAAGAAAGGTATCCAGTGGTGGATGAAGGTCACTTGCGTGTTCGGTATTTTCAGCGCGCAGAGTTATTCAATTTAGGTTTAACTGAAATCTGACTCCATTTTATTATCTAATCTGACCCCATTTTAGTATTACACTGTAAAATCTAATTAGTTGGGCTTACTTAAAAAAAGCATGCAAACCGATTGCCTTGAAAAAACGAAGTAAAGTGAAATAGGAATAGTATGTTGGACTAACAAATGCTTAGTTAGTATAGTTTACTTACACGAGAGTTCTAGTAACTAAAAAAGAACTGTAGGGGGTACTTGATCCTTTCATTTAGGTTTACTTATGACTTTCTCATGACCAGCAAATAAAATGGTTATTGTTACAATTAATGAAAATAAATTAAATTTAATTGTTACCATTGTTGTGATTCACGTGCTGAATGTTTAAGTCTGCGTGTGACCTTAGCATATTACCGCACATTATTTGAGGATTGTATAAACCCAATTATAAGCTTCTTAAGGTATTTATGAAAAATAAATGTAGCGAAAGTTAATTGACTAACACAAGCACAGAAAAATAATACATTATTGATTTAATTGAAAGATAGTTCACCTTCTAAAAGCAATCTATTTATTACTTTTCTTTCCTTGAAACCAAATTACTCTAATTTCATATTGCATTGCTGCATTAAGAGAAAAAAAAATTATATTAACATAAACAAAGTTTCAAGTGCCCAACCAAAGGGAACGCTAATCACTATAATGGTGAGTTTAAAAAAAAAAAAAATTTTTTTAGGAAAATCAACATCAATTGAATATAGAGTCAGCTTATGTGATGTTCTCTCAAATATTTCAGTTGTATTGAGAATTCAACATTCAAGATGACTTTGGGAAACGAGTGAATGCAACTAGTGAAAGATAACTGCAGACATGGAGGAAATGGATGAAAAGTTTAGTAAGACTCTTTCTTTTCTTCTTCTTCTGTTGCACATTAGCAACATATTAATGAACTGCTGCCTCTCACTGCTTTATTAATGTCATTGGTTCCTTTGTGGCAACTTGAATATTTTAAGTAAGTGTCACTCAAAACAGTAAGTAAATTGTTTTATTTGCCTTGAAAGTAGCTGTAACTTACAGTTTTTTACGATTGCTTACACACTAAAATTGCAGAATCGCGCTGACCCTTTTGTTGCAATCCTTTAAATACAAAACCAAGATAAAACATCCCCCAAGTGGAGGCATGTACAAACAATTGGTATCTGGGTGGCTAGTTTACACCTCAATGGGAAACAGAAGGTAATTTGCATGGAATGACTCTCTACGGTAATCAAAGTATCTCTTAACTCTTAGGATCTGTATTATCTTTTAGCCTACTTTTGTAAGATTAAGGCCATTGTACCACTCGCCCTGATACTGTTCAAATGATACCACACATGACTGTAAATCTTATAGAACATTATACTATTGACCATTCTGAGTGAATCCAGTGGAGGGAGCAGATGAAAAGGCACTGATGCATATGTGAGAGAGGCGTTTCCTGCACCACCCCTCTGTGGGGTGTCTTGAAGGTGCCAGTGTATTGTCTGTTTCTCAGGAGATCAAAGTATCTGAGTTTCTTTTATCCTTACAATGGTTTACCACCTGAGTTTAGCTTGTTTTACCAATCTGATCTCTGGTGCACATGCACAAGTTTATTTGAAACATCCATTTAAGATCAAACAATAAATGATAGCTATGTAACAGGTCTGATCGCAGAATTAGATCCATCACAAGCCTCAGAAATTACAACGCTGATTGATGTTACATTCAAATGTAACCAAGACAAATCACTTCAAGAATGAATCCCCACCCCATCCATGTCGAAAGTGAAGAACACTTGGTCCACGTAACTGTTAGCATCCTCATTCATCCCCTGCAGTCCCAGGATGGACTTGAGCTCAAAAAGTGTGATCAGGCCTGATGGAGACCCCCGCATGAACTTGTTATACCAGTGGTGCATGTCCTCAGCGAGGATGTCGTCCAGACTTGCGTGTGTGTTCCCCATGGCTGTGCCCTGCAGCCCTCGCTGGTCCAGGCGGTTGCAGGCCTGTGAGCTCTGACGGCGAGGTGCAGACAGGCCTCCAGGATACTGAATGTCTGAACTTAGATCCATGTACCAATAAAAAAAAAGATGGCACCTTAAAATAACTACTGCTAATGGGATAATGGCGAGGCCTGACCGTTAAAGAGTAACTGGCACAGAGTAGAGAATGCTTATATAACAGCGTTCAGCCTCCAGATGAACCGTTTGTGCGGTCGTTGTAGTGCAGAGTGCATCAGAGGCCACCTCGCACTATTATACTTATCCATCCATCTCTCAATGCAGACTTGAAATAACTCTTATTTTTACAAAATAAGTTTAAAACTTAAATAGGAGTGATAGAATTCTGGCTGATCACTGTTTTCATATTATAGCTGACAACGCCACATTAAAATTCTATACAATTTTGTCTGAATATTAAAAAAACTATAACCAATCATTTTAAAGACTACAAGTAAATATAGGCATTGCAACATAATACTGTATATACACAAAGTGTCTCTGTGTGTGTAAATATATACTTTAATAATAAACTTTAGTAAATACATGTGTAAATACATTATGTATACTGTATACACTGTGTGTGTGTGCGTGTAAAATGGATATTCATTTTGTAATTTGCTAGTATGATTTATTTTTCATATTATGGCTGATAACACATTAAAATTCTATACTATTTTGTCTGAATATAAACATTTTTTTTATAAAAACTATAACCAATAATTTTAAAGACTACAATTTAGGCGTAGCAACATTTTATATATATATTATAAAAAATAAAAAAAATCTATAAAAACAAAAAACAAAACAAAACAAAACCAAATATTGACCATTAACTGATATAGGAGAAATATATTGTGCATCCCTAAATTTGTTTGATAAATGATTGCATGTAGTTTCTGATCATGGAGAATCAACATAACATTTTATACTTCATAAAAGTATATTATTGTAGGATTTATTGTTTTGCATAATTCATGCATAAATTCAATTGAAAAAAATATAATTATGCAAATAAGATGTTTTGCATAACCAGCTAAACATTTTTACAAAAACAGCAAAATCCAAACTAAAAAGTCTCCATGTCTTTAGTT
>NW_015665674.1:240521-245192 GCF_001515625.1 Sinocyclocheilus rhinocerous | reverse complement strand
TTTTTTTTTTAAAAAAAAAAAAAAAAAAAAAAAAAAAAAAATCAGCTGCAAATTGTATAGTTCCATTTTAAAATGAAAACTAAACTGAAAAAAAAACAAAAAAAACAAATTAAGTGATCATAGCAAATGTACAATCACTATTCTGTTTCAGGTGAAAAAATTGCTGTTCACTTTCATTTTCTGAATTAAATAGAAATGAAGGGTGAGAAAGCATTTTTTGCAATTCATGGGTAATGGAGTTGTCACATAACACTTTAATGCAAATGCTATTGGTGATATGACCTGATGATCTCCCAGCTTTGTTTTGTCCACATGCCAGTCCGATCACTGACTTTTCTCACTTGAAAGTGGTGACGAGGCAGATCTGTGCTCTTCGTTAGGGTCTTAATGTGGTTTGTATCCACTGCAGTAAATGGGATTAAGTGACTGTAGTCATGAGCTCAAACGTTCATTGTGAGCATTAGCCTGAACCTCTCAACTCATTACTTTCCTGCCATTTCTAAAGGTCTACCAGTAAATTAAGAGAAGTTTCCTATGCTGGGATTAGCAGCAGCGACTCTGTCAAACGTCACGTGAAGGAACAAAACAAATGAACACATTAATGATCAAGGTGCGACACACATGCAAACATACTTACATAATTATATAAAAACAGTGAAATGTGATTAGCTCGTGTGCTATGCCTGCTCAAACCTGAGCAACAGGAGGATGTTACTCATCTTTGGAAAAGATTTTATAAATAGTGTCAACTGTAATAAAAGCATAATTATTTGTAAAACATATATTGTCCAATCAGAACAATAGAGTAAAGCAAAAAGTGAACAGGCTGTAATTCCACCTGTGAAAATCATTTTCAAATTCTCATAGCAATGGTTATTATCCTCATCGATTTCATATTGTTTATTTTTACATCACACTTTCCCGTGACAATATTAGCAATCAGGACCAACCAAAAAGTCTGCTAATATTTCAATGAAAGCCAGATTAGGAAACATGAGTTGATCCACAGTTAATCCTTCCTCTCCTGACCTTGAATATCTGATTCCAATCTTTAATTAATCTCATTGCCATTACTGGACAATATTGAATCCTTTCACAACTTAGAAAAGCAGCATGATATTTGGGTCCATGCCATAGTTAAATATACCAGACGTAGTAGTGTTCATAAAACAGAACACATGCTTAATGAGCGAGATTTAAATGATAATCTGTGCCTCACTAGAGCTTCCATGAGCTCAGCACAGATCCCAGAGATGAGAGCAGGCCTAACGCTGAAAATCTGTCAGTGCCCTGATTAGAAGATTTGATAAGAGAAATAAGATATTTCTGGTACTTCTGCTCTGAACATGTATGTGCATATTTGTAGCTAATATTTTGTCTAGAGGCCGGAATAGGACCAGCCAGGGTCATGACTTCGTGGTTCCATCTTAATGATCCTTACATATACTATGATGCTTTTTACATCCAACATTGCACTGAGAAAACTACAATATTTTCCAATGAAATGTGGAAATGATTTTTTATTTTCTGCAAAGATCAACTATTTATATTTTTTTGATAGGAATACAACTATAAACGTAAACAGAACAGAAAAAGTCCTTCAGTGAAGACTATTAACTATATACAAAATATGTCACAAAACAAAATAATGTGTAAATTCACACAAGCGACTCAGAACAGAGGTATTACCAAAATGTTAATACAACTGTACGGAAGAGAAAATACTGTTGTTCTCTGCACCTGCAGGTTTCACTTGCTCATTCAAACGACTCAAATGTGTGAAGTCTAAAACCAAGTTATTCACGTTATTCATCTTCTCCTGATGTCTTTGCTTTGGTTAAGCAGTGAGTTCTTCGGTCTGAGGCAGATCTGACCTTTTTCTCTATTGAGAGACTTTACGATCCTGCAAAATATAAATAATGAGATAAAATGAAACAAGAAGTTGGTGCGTGTAACTAGTGTGAACATGGATATGACTCGCACTCACATGGCTCTAATGGTTTACTTCATCTTCTTTCTGTTCCTCTTCTTTCTCATCTGTTGTGTCCGGTTCTGTTTGTGGTTGCGTGACTGGCTCTTCGCGTGTTTCTTCTGTACTGTTAGCCAGCTGTGGTTCATCATCTTCACTTTTCTCTTCCTTTGTCTCTGGTTCTGTTTTCTCTTCTCCCTCTTCCTTTTCTGAAGTCACAGTCTCCACTTTTTCCTCCGGTTCTGGCTTCTCAGAATCTGTGGATCTAGTTTCCTGCTCAATCTGTTCTTTAGAGGAGAGAGATTCTGCATCCGGCGAGGTCTTGTGTTCTTCAAACACGTCTCCTTCGTGCCCGTTTGGAGTCGTTTGATCGAGGGTGGCTGTTTTATCCATCTCTTCTCCGCCTTCATCTGCACTGGACTTCCTGTGTCGGCGAGACGGCGGGCGCCGCTTGATGGAATGTCGAGCTCTACCCTGTGCAGATTTCAAAATGCGTTTGAATTCAAACACTGTAACAGTTTTTATTGGTTTGAATTAGGGCTGCACGATATTGGAAAAAACTCACATTGCGATATATTTTTTTTCTGCGATATATATTGCGATATGGAAAAAAAATCTGATGCTTCAATAGCTCTATTTGGAAAAAAAAAAAAATCAATGATTGGGGTGATTTTGTAGGCGAGTAAATCAGCATAGGAAATAAACAAATTACAAGCATAGATCAAGAACAGAACAAAGATACAAATGAAATAAGCAGTGCTTTATATTTTTCAGGTAAGTCTAACAGTATTCAGGTACAGAAATTGAATAATCAAATGTAAAATAACACTGCATAGTTTTCACTATAAATTAAATCTAACAAATCTGTTAAAGCTACAAAAGTGTTTTTTTTGTGTGTTTTGTTGTTTGATTAACGTTCATGACACAGAAAGCAACAGGAACATTAAACTGCTGTGAACCAATATACTGTTACACATCCATTTTCTTTCTCAATTGTTTCCCTTCGCCTAAGCCATAAGCAACTGTGTTTACAAGGATACTTGCAGAGCACAGTTTTTGAGGCACAAATAGACGCAGAAGTGAACAGCAATCAGTGTTCACGTGCGTGGCTCTCGCCGAGTCGAGTCTACACTGGATGCGGCGCGGCACGGCGCGGCAAATCCCTGACAGTAAACTGATGCCGCGTTCTATTTATGACATACTGACACAAAGTTCAAATGATATGCAACAGTCGCTTTGTCGCGTCCAGTGTAGACAGATTTTGGGGCCGTTCACATGTCGCGCCTAAAAACGCATGGAAAACACCCGCCGCGCCGCATTCTCCTTCTTTCCAAAGCGCTCGGGGGCTTGCGCTTTCGTGGCGTCTGCCGTTGCTAAGCGACCGTGACCTGTGCTCTCCACGACGACGCGGAAGTTAACAAAGGATAAATGGATTTCCAGCACAGAAAATCGCTTGCAGTAGCTCTGCTACTAAATGTATTTAAAATGGGTATCTCTATACAGCTGTCGCGTCCGGTGTAGACACCGTGTCTGAGTGTGAGCAAAGAAAACAATCAGTATAAATATACGATCAGTATACTAAACATCGCACATTCTGCGATGTGACTATCACGGATGCGCACATCGCGATATCCATACTGAAACGATATATCGTGCAGCCCTAGTTTGAATTCACTGACATGTGAAATGATACGAAGCATCAAACCTTGTTGATGCTTTTGAGAACAGTTCCCTCGGCGGTACTCTCAAAGTTGGCAGGAGTTTCCTCTTGTTTGGGTGTGACAGTTGCAGGAGGACTAGAGGGGCTGCTGGGAGAGCCGGGGGAGAAGAGCGGCACCGGTAACTTCACCACCCCTGGGCTCTTTGGGAAGGGCGGAGGTCCCGTGGGAGAAAGCGTAAGGCTGGCCTGTGTGAAATGGGATGGAAAATCATTTTCATTATCTAAAGCAATACTGACCCCTGTCCACTAGAGGGAAACATTGCTGTGAACAACCAACCTGCAGTTTCTCAATGAGGGCAGAGTTTCTGTTCTTCCTGGTTGATACGGTTTCAGCTCCTTTCTGAACGGATAAAAAAATTAATCAGTTATGTAAATATAAAAACTTTTAACAATACTAATGTTTTATATTGAGACAAAGCTTTGAAAATCTGCATCATTGCTACAACGCATTGCATATTTTGATTTGAGGTAATGGTGTACAAACATAATTTTTATATGCATTCAACTACTAAGGATAATGTTTTAACTACACTGTAATGAAAGCTAGTTTTATTACTGACAATGTAGGTTTTTTTTCCCACGTAAATCCCGGATCGTCTCACCTCATCCTGGCCTTGACCTGCGTCATTACCAGCAGGCAGCGGCAGAGAGCGTGGGGGTCTCCTCCTCACAGGCTTGTTCTGAAACAAAAGAGCAGCTCAGATCCACATGCCTAAACACGTACATACCTTACTACCACATTACTTCCACAGAATTCTAATGATCAAAAAAGAAAAAAAGAAACCCCCTCAAACAAATAAATATGAATATTTACTATTTAAAAAATAAAAGTAATAAATAAAAAAAAATTACAAAATACATTAAACATTTGTAGAATTAAATAATTAAAAGCCAAATAAAATTTATAAAAAATTGTATTGACAATAATATTTAAAAAAAAAAAAAAAAAAAAGAAAAAAGAAATATAAAAAAAAAATTTAAA
>NW_015665674.1:217125-240446 GCF_001515625.1 Sinocyclocheilus rhinocerous | reverse complement strand
AAAATATATATATATATATATATATATATTTGTAAAAAAAAACAAAGTCTATAAAAATTAAAAAGTAGTAATAAAACAATACATAATATTTAAAAAAACAATTATAGAAATATTATATTATAGCAGAGACAGAAAAACTCAGATATGAAAAAATTAAGATATAAATAATTAAAATTAAAACAATTAAAATATACTACAAAATCAATACCTAATATTAATTACAAAAAAATAATCAAAATATTTAAAATAAAACAAAATTAATAAACATAAGAAAAGAATAAAACTAATTAAAAATCCTATCTAAAAATAAAATACACTTTAAAAATTACACATGACTACATCAAATATTAAGATAATGCCACATACAAACTGAAACAGGCTTTGTGAGGGAAAAAAAAACACTATTGTATATACTTGAGAGTTTGCAATGAGGAAATGTTTAAGAAATACTACAGTGAGCGACAGGGCTTGCAAAAGGGGGAAAAGGCAGGAAAGTAGTTGTAAAAAAACAAGATAACCCATCTGTCACCTGCATAGACATGCAGCATAGTATTTCTGCATTGCATAACATTTCCCCTTATTAATATCTGTGCCTCAGGACACCTTCCTGAAAAAAGGAGATATTAGGAAGTTCAAGTGCGAAAGCAGAGAGGATGTGATCATATTCGGATAATATGAAACCTCACCACTTCAGCGTCTGTCATATGGGATATTGGACAACTGAATTTTCCAGCTAGTTCAGCCACAGAGCGCTTTTTTACAACAGAATGCTCCTGAAATACAAAAAAATTAGTGTATGAATAAGAATGCCCCCTTCTTTTTGATATATTTTCTGTAATATTAATCTAAGGCATTAAAATCCAAGGCAAAGCACTCTAAAATCAATTTATTAACTGTAAAAACAACTGCCACTTTTATAAATACATATAACAAGTTTTCTTAAACATGTATGAAAACGTACACAATATTGCAAGGGGCAAAGCAACACCTTATATTAGAGGATTTTAGTAAAGCTTTGACTTTTTAATCTTCTAGTAAAGATTTCTAATTACAAGCCATTAGAGGTTTTGTTATGCTGACTTCTACAGTGAGGCTGAGAAAATGTCTTGTTTTTCACCACAGGAAACCACAGTCGTGAATGCTCATTTGAGCAAAGTGATGAAAAGAGTGTATTTCAAAGGAAATCTTTGAGAAAGTGCTTTTTGAGCCATGCAAGCATCCTCAGGGGGACACAGGCTCAGTCGGGTATGACTTCAGCCCGCTGTTATCATTCCCGTCTCAGGCTCTTCCATCCACAGGCTTCCATCTATGACCATTAGCACTCTCACTATCAGTGAAGGGAAACCAGTGCTGCCTTGTCAAAAGTGATAGCAGAATGTGGTATTTTAGGGCTGAGGCAATGTCTATGGACTTACACAACTGTTTGTTTTCAAGATGTTCAGTCTCAGAGCTTTGTGGGAACCCACCAACACTAAGCTGTATGCAGTCTATACCTTACAGGATGTTGGTTATACAATGATGAGACAACTTAAGATAAGACTGAAGAATATATGAAGAGTCAAAAACAGGAAGGGTGCTTGAGCAAGCCAAACCACTTTTGAACAAAGTTAATTATGAATACAACTTTTCTAATAAAGTTTCTCAGTCTGCAGGTAAAAAAATGTTGGTAACATTTTACTTAAAGGGGTGGTTCATTGCGATTTACAAATAACAGCGTATCTAAAAGTATGAGACAACAACAAAAAAAACATAGGCCTACCATTAAAAGCCGTGCTTGCACAGGTTCTGCACGATCCTCTTCAATAATATCCTCTGCTTCTCAATCGGGCTCAAACTGATAAGCAATATTAACGACGCCTTGTTTACAATACAACCGGAGCACATGCCGCTGAGGTGATAGGCGGGACATTTAGATGCGCACTAGGCGGTTTAGCCAATCACAACACACTGGGCTAGCTAACCAATCAGAGCCCATCGCCTATTTCTGAGGGCGGGGCTTCATAAAAGAAGGAAATGATCAGCCCGTTTCTCAGAGAAGGGACAGAGCGGTGTGGAATAAAGGTAAATTATGTGAAAAATAATGAATTTTAAAAAAAACGAAGCATTAACACATACAAGACTGCACCCCATAAACACAATCAAGCCTAGAAAAAAAACACTGACCCACCCCTTTAAAGCCTTTATGTATAAGGCATTATAAAGGGTTATTAAAGGGTATAATGTATTATAAGTATTCATAATGTTTGTTGTAATACATGATTTCTTGTCATAAAACAATTATCGAAAAATAATCGAATTTTAAATGCATAGTGAAACAATGAATTGATAAGTGTTATAATGTATTAACTGTGGTTGTATTATAATGTATTAATTGTTCACGAAACTGTGCAATGCATTAAAAGGTGCATTACAAGGCATAATTAATGCATTAAAACTACTTTTATAATGCATTATTTATACATAAAGGCTTTAAAGAGTTAGTTCACCAAAAAAATGAAAATTCTGTCATTAATCACTCACCCTCATGTCGTTCCAAACCCGTAAGACCTTCGTTCATCTTCGGAATGCAAATTAAGATATTTTTGATAATACTTTTGATTTGTTTGTTTACGTTCAGCATGCACGCGCTGTCTACTGAATGTAAACAACGCTGATTACGTTGATTACGTTCTGGGGTACTCTCCAAAATGGCGGAAGACGGTAACTCAGGGAGAAGAATTGTTGAATAAATTGTTATTATTGTTTTCTTTGCACACAAAGTATTCTCGTAGCTTCGTAAAATTACAGTTGAACCACTGATGTCACGTGGACTATTTTACCGATGTCCTTGCTACGTTTTTGGACCTGGGAACATTAATTGCATTGCAGTCTATGGAGGGTCAGAGAGCTCTCAGATTTTATCAAAAATATCATAATTTGTGTTCTGAAGATGAACGAAGGGCGTACGGGTTTGGAACGACATGAGGGTGAGTAATTAATGACAGAATTTTCATTTTTGGGTGAACTAACTCTTTAAGTAAAGTGTTGTTTACTTAAAACAGAAAAATTATCATCATCCCAAAATGCTGCTCTTCTCAATTAATTGAAAATGGATGATGGCTGTCAAATTGAGTCGTAATTATCTTTTTTATTAAATATTATGTTTTATTTATAATACATTTTATTATTATATACACATAACAGTTAGTTCAGAGTTAGTAGGTTGCAAAAAGTGACTGACTTTATTAGTGAGTCATTTAATCATTCACTCAACCGATTTGTTCAAAAATGCTCATTTATCCAGGAACAAAACAAGTGACTACTGTCTTCATGAGTGAGTCACTGAATAATTTTGGATTCAATGATTCAAAAACAATGGATTTAATAACTCAACTGATTCAAAAACACTGATTCATCCAAAAATGAAACACTACAGAGGTCTTGTGCAGAGATATGCAATGCTTCTACTGTGACTTAGTTTGAAGTGAAGTAAAAAATGTTAGTCGATATGTTTGTCAATGTTAAATTTCATTAAATGAATGCTTTAATATACTTTTAAACCCTTTTAATATGCAAATATATTAGGTTAAGATTTGAACCTGAATCTTCACTTCTAGACTCAAATATGTCAAGCTAACACAAAGAACTACAATTATTTAAAATTCTTTTTGTCTTGCTTCAGTGTCTATGTAAGCCTGGTAGCAATTAAAAAAAAATTGGGCACATGACAGCCAGTTGCTTAATAAAAAAAAGCCAAATAAGACCTGGTAAACACCTGGTACCTTGACGCATTCAGGCCATTCACTTCCTTACGCAGACCAATCGTTTCACTTCATAAGACCACAATATATCATCACGAGCCGCATATAAATTGTTTGTTTTTATATCTGCTTTTATATCACCCTGGACCACAAAACCAGTCATAAGGGTCAATTTTTCGAAACTGAGATTTATACATCATTCTGAAAGCTGAATAAATAAGCTTTCCATTGATGTATGGTTTGTTACGATAGGACAATATTTGGCAGATATACAACTATTTGAAAATCTGAGGGTGTAAAAAAAATCTAAATATTTAGAAAATCACCTTTAAAGTTGTCCAAATTAAGTTCTTAGCAATGCATATTACTAATCAAAAATTAAGTTTTGATATATTTACGGTAGGAAATTTACAAAATATCTTCATGGAACATGATCTTTACTTAATATCCTAATGATTTTTGGCATAAAAGAAAAATCAATCATTTTGACCCATACAATGTATTTTTGGCTATTGCTACAAATATACCCCTGCTGCTTAAGACTGGTTTTGTGGTCCAGGGTCACATATGATAAATCACCAAGAACCACCGTTTCAACTAAAAATCTTTACAACTTTACTGTTCTACTGAATAAAGTAAGTCACATACATCTTGGATGGCCTGAGGGTGAGTAAATAAGCAGCACTTTTTCATATTTGGGTAAACTATGTCTTTAAAACATGAACATAAATGACAAATGGTATGGTCTTTACTTTTGAAAGGTTTAATGCAGACGCAGTGTATATCTCACATGTTAAGTACAGGGCACTGAGCTCTACTACTCATTTAAGGCAGGGTGTGGGCAGCTCTTCTCTTGAGACCCACTGGGTGGTGAGATTTACAACATATGTGTGTGTGTGAGTATGGGTGGCTAAGGGTGTGTGTGCCCCACAGCTGTGCTTTTGCACACATTTAACACACACACACACACACACACCTGCAGAGATGACCCCTGAAGATGACATCACTGCTGCAATCGCCACTAATAGTTTCTTCAACAGTTTTACTACCTCAATAAACACTGTTAGCAACAAAAGACAGATTCGTTCCAAAGCTTACTCTATCTTTACAAGAGTTGGCAGCAGTCAGATGACACAGGGTGAGTATACAATGCAACAAACATAATCAATTCATCATGAGCCTTTCTTCATCTCCAAAACAGAGGCATGATCATGATGACATACTCGCTTTTAAACCGCACTGCAGAGCTGGAGCAAGAATCAGCTCATTAAGCATAATGCCATCACGAGTGTGGGAGCAGTTACGTGTAAAAAAAACATCTAAGTTAGGCTCTCGGGTATTGGTCTGCGTTTCCTCTTCAACTGCTTCAGCCACATTGTTACCAGGGGCAGTTTGTCAGTGGCAACAAGGGAGGCAGTATCTCGTGTAAAGAATTTAATTTCAAGTAACACTTTAAACTGATCAAGTGGACTTTTACATTGTTACAAAATATGGTAACACTTTAGTATAGAGACCAATTCTCACTATTAACTAGTTGCTTATTATCATGTCTATTATTAACATATTGGCTGTTTATTAGCACTTATAAAGATATCCCTAATCCTACCCAAAACCTAAACTTAACTATCTTACTAACTATTAATAAGCAGCAAATTAGGAGTTTATTGAGGCAAAAGTCATAGTTAATGGTTTGTTAATAGCGAGAATTGGACCTTAAAATAAAGTGTGACCCAAAATGTTTACTCGAATTAAGCAGCACAACTGTTTTCATGTTTGATAATAATATAAAATATTAATATGGAATATGAACTCAGCATATTACAATGATTTCTGAAAGACCATGTGACACTGAGGACTGGAGTAATGGCTGCTGAAAATGTAGTGTTGCCATCACAGGAATAAATTACATAAAAATTTTTTTTGAATAAATTACATTGCAATAATATTTCTCAATATGACTGTTTTCACTGTATCAAATAAATAAAGCATAAGAGACGTTTTTTTTCAAAAACATTAAAAAATCTTACTGACCCTAAGCTTTTCAACAGTAGAGAGCCTTTGATGTGACCTGGTTTAATATAAATACTAATATAACCATATAAAAATGTGATTATTCTAAGTATCATTTTACGTCTGTATGGTGTTGCATCTGTCTTGAAACCCGGAAACTGTGAAATAATATCAAATGTGACTGAAACATTAAAATCATTATGTTAAAAAAATAAAGAAACTCAACCCAAACACGCTCCTCATTTTAGAAGTCCACCAGTGCACGCTTGCCGATTGTGACCCAGAGAGTGGAAAATTGAATCTTATTAGTGTCCCACAAAGAAACTGTTGTACGTGTGAGGGTTGAAGGACATGAGGAAGCAGCCATGATTCAATTTACACTGAAATACATCCCCTAATATGAAAGGATGAACAGTGAGGAAAGAGAGAATTTCCATTATAAAATCCAAAACTTGTTCTACAGAAGGCCGTGAACGCAGACACTTCTACCTACATAAACTCAACCGTATGTGTTTTTGCTCTTCAAAACATGTCAGAATCCACTTTATAATGTAGAGTTACAAACTGCATTCTCAGCATTGCTGCATGGGACGCACAGTGGGAATAAGTACAAAGAAATTCATAACTGAGCAAATGAGGGGTCAACTCAAAGAGGTCTGTCCTAGCCATCGTCCATCTCAGTGGCAGCTGGACTGGTGCACGACCCTAGTTGTGATTTGCTCTATGCTTGCAGGCTCTCATTTCAATATCCATGACACTGTAACAACATTGAGTGGCTAATGGCACCACAAGAACGAGCACAGAGCCAATCCTTAACTACCAACTATCCTGAGCTGGGATGTCAAATTCAACACCCATTACGGTTATCCAGGTTATATATTATATCCATTATATCCAGTCCATTATGAAGTCCATTCTAAACTCAAAGGGATAGTTCACTCTTTTAAAATATTTTAAAGAATGTTGGTAACCAAACCGTTTTGGTGACCACTGACCTCCATTCCAAAAAAAGATGACAGATTTCGCATTTTAGGTGAACAATCCTTTTAAGAGTTCTCAAAAAATAAAACTTAAAAATATTAATAATTATTAAGAAAAAGGTCAATGGTCATTTGTACATTTTTGCACTTGTATAGAGTATGGCCTAAGTCACCGTTTCTTTACTAAAGGCAGCAGAGTTCAAAGACAATCACGTTCCTGTAGAGCAGTGGTGTCAAACTCAGTTCCTGGAGGGCCGCAGCCCTGCATAGTTTAGTTCCAACCCTGCTCCAACACACATACCATGTAGTTTTCAAATAAGCCTTAATGACTTGATTAGCTGGATCAGGTGTGTTTAATTAGGGTTGCATCTAAACTGTGCAGGGCTGTGACCCTCCAGGAACTGAGTTTGACACCCCTGCTGTAGAGTGATCTCTATCCAAAAGTGCCCCAGTACTATGACTTCATATTCTGGCTCAGAATACTTGGAGCGGATGGTGTGCTGGAAAAGTCGAGGCTTCGCAAAACACTCTGGTGTGAGTCAGAGAGTTATGATGACGGACTCCACCTCGCACCCAGATTCCATCAGGGTCCAGGTCTTGAATCAGTCACACAGTGTTTAAGGAGTATGTAATGACTCCATCTACACAATAGACATCCACTTCCTGTGACAGGACAACCTGCATCCACTTGACATTGTCTGACAAGGTCTCATTGATTGGAACGACTATGAATCAAACAATACTTGAAAATCATGGCATGGAAAAGACATGGACATTGTGTCCTGCACTAAACATTTTCAGAATACTTGGAGCGGATGGTGTGCTGGAAAAGTCGAGGCTTCGCAAAACACTCTGGTGTGAGTCAGAGAGTTATGATGACGGACTCCACCTCGCACCCAGATTCCATCAGGGTCCAGGTCTTGAATCAGTCACACAGTGTTTAAGGAGTATGTAATGACTCCATCTACACAATAGACATCCACTTCCTGTGACAGGACAACCTGCATCCACTTGACATTGTCTGACAAGGTCTCATTGATTGGAACGACTATGAATCAAACAATACTTGAAAATCATGGCATGGAAAAGACATGGACATTGTGTCCTGCACTGAACATTTACATCACTTGCTAATACTCCAAATGAAGTCATGTCCCTGAATTTTGAAGGGTGGCTGGGACAAGTTCACACCCATATGCTCTCACAGTCTCCCAGCACAAAGTTCAGCCAGTTCTTTATGAGGTAAGGAATGATCGCTCTCTTAAATGCACAGAACACTCTCCAGTACAAATAACAAACCAAATATACAAGCCTTTTGGGGAGGAAGCTTGTTGTAGTCGGTTAATGTCGTGTTGCAATAACATTTCCCTTCTCTAAATCGCTCTGTCTCATCTATGAACACACTCTGTGGTTGCGTACCGCCCTGAAAAGAGAGGGCCGTTGCCCTAACAGCTGCTGAGGTGGGACTGACACTGACCCTCATGCTCACATAGCTGACATTCAGGAGATAATCAACTTAAATATCCCGACGTCCATGCGGTACAGTGCTCTGAGAGTCAATATGACCCAACACAAAGCAGTGAAACGGACAAGCTTTCAATGAAGTCAATCCAGTCTTCACAACTCCTCTTGCAGCCAAGATTTTTTATAAGATACATCTTTACATGTGGTTCAGCTCACAATATATTCACAGAGAATGGTTCCTCTGGCTTAAAGTATGCAAAAGTTGACTATCAGAATGAAATGAGTTGAGAAATCAATTTATTTTGTCTTGTTTGTGAGATTTGTGCTATTTGACATTGCATATCTGAGCAAACAAATCAAGTTCTCATGACCACAATGTAATTTTCAGAACCAGACAATAGAAGCACATGCACAGTCAGTTGTTTTTATATGTTATACACTCACTCACTTTCCAAGAAGCAGCAGCACATTAAATTTAGATTGAATTATTATGCTATAATATTGTGCAGCGCCATACTGTTCCCTCAGTCTGCATGATCAGTTATTATAACAAATATCTAACATGATAAAGCACCAAATACGGCACACTATTAATGTTGATGAGTGACTTTAACCCATTCATTTTCAGATGTTTCCAGTTGCAGACTTATTTGCATGAAAAAAGAACTGCATTAAATATGAATAAACATTAAGTATATCTTTAAAAATTGTTATTCATTTTTTTCATGAAAAAAAAATAATACACTTATTTTAGACAAAATTAACTGTTGGATTTGTAGGCATTTATTTTGGTATGTACAACTCAAACAATCACTCATATCAGTGATATTTAGAGATTTTATTAAAATAACATTTGCAAAAGTCACTGAATTATGTATGGCAGCTTCAGTGGGATATAATATATAGAGCCTATGTAGGTCACAGTATAAAAAACATCTAGAAACCTAAGGAAAATTTCACAATTTGCCAACAACAAGTCACTAAAACTGCACTAAAATATATAGCAAGTTGTCAAAGCTGTTTAAAAAACCTGTCTATTTGTAAGCCAATTGTTTTTCTATGATCACTCAAAAATGTTCAGAGATGGAAAAAGTGGTTTGAGCATTCAAACTTGACATTCAATTGTCAAAAAAACTCCAATCTGCAAACACAAGCACGTGGGTCCACCATCCAAACCCGCCATTGTAATCAGTCATATGGATGAGGTTACACCACTTCCTGTGTCAGTTAGCTTGCTGCCATTCCAGTCATACTTTCTTTCTAACTTGAGACGAGGCAGTGTCAAGTCAACAGGATTCACTGGTCAAACACAATTCAAAGAGTTACTGGCACAAACACAACAATAAATCTGCTAGTAATGATAGCAGCCTCTGCAAACAAGGTTATGTAAATCGATGGAGGTTTGCAGGTGGCTTGGCCAATCTGAATGACATTGCCACAGCTATGTATGTGTGTGTATATATATATATATATATTAAAATGATTCAAACCTGCACTAACAACTCATTTAACCCAAAAGTCTCTTAAATTAAAAACTATAAAATGTGAAATACAAACAAACATATTATGCATACAGTGGAGTACAAAAGTCTAATTCAAAACGTAATTTGAATCTGAAAATAAAAGTTTTAGAATTTTCGAAATTGTTCAAAATATGGCATATTCAACATTCAAAGTTTTTCACAAAAGTGGTGAAGTTCATGCAGCTTTAGTGCTGTTGTCATTAAAGCAATGGGATAAACCAATATAAAAAATATTGAAATGTTTTTGTATTTTTTCTTTAGATTTGTACTCAAATTTCTGATAATATAATTTGTAATGAAAATGCATTCAGTAAGAAAACGAAAACAGACTATAGTATAAAGCAATTATTTCTATGACATATAATTGCTGATGCTTTGCCATCTTGAATCATCTCGTGGCATCTCATGGACTGAAATGCAACAAGTTTTTGTTTACTTTGTAGCAGACAACGTGTGAAGAGCAGTATAGGAAATACACTTGAAAACCCAAACACGCTCCTCATTTTAGAAGTCCACCAGTGCACGCTTGCCGATTGTGACCCAGAGAGTGGAAAATTGAATCTTATTAGTGTCCCACAAAGAAACTGTTGTACGTGTGAGGGTTGAAGGACATGAGGAAGCAGCCATGATTCAATTTACACTGAAATACATCCCCTAATATGAAAGGATGAACAGTGAGGAAAGAGAGAATTTCCATTATAAAATCCAAAACTTGTTCTACAGAAGGCCGTGAACGCAGACACTTCTACCTACATAAACTCAACCGTATGTGTTTTTGCTCTTCAAAACATGTCAGAATCCACTTTATAATGTAGAGTTACAAACTGCATTCTCAGCATTGCTGCATGGGACGCACAGTGGGAATAAGTACAAAGAAATTCATAACTGAGCAAATGAGGGGTCAACTCAAAGAGGTCTGTCCTAGCCATCGTCCATCTCAGTGGCAGCTGGACTGGTGCACGACCCTAGTTGTGATTTGCTCTATGCTTGCAGGCTCTCATTTCAATATCCATGACACTGTAACAACATTGAGTGGCTAATGGCACCACAAGAACGAGCACAGAGCCAATCCTTAACTACCAACTATCCTGAGCTGGGATGTCAAATTCAACACCCATTACGGTTATCCAGGTTATATATTATATCCATTATATCCAGTCCATTATGAAGTCCATTCTAAACTCAAAGGGATAGTTCACTCTTTTAAAATATTTTAAAGAATGTTGGTAACCAAACCGTTTTGGTGACCACTGACCTCCATTCCAAAAAAAGATGACAGATTTCGCATTTTAGGTGAACAATCCTTTTAAGAGTTCTCAAAAAATAAAACTTAAAAATATTAATAATTATTAAGAAAAAGGTCAATGGTCATTTGTACATTTTTGCACTTGTATAGAGTATGGCCTAAGTCACCGTTTCTTTACTAAAGGCAGCAGAGTTCAAAGACAATCACGTTCCTGTAGAGCAGTGGTGTCAAACTCAGTTCCTGGAGGGCCGCAGCCCTGCATAGTTTAGTTCCAACCCTGCTCCAACACACATACCATGTAGTTTTCAAATAAGCCTTAATGACTTGATTAGCTGGATCAGGTGTGTTTAATTAGGGTTGCATCTAAACTGTGCAGGGCTGTGACCCTCCAGGAACTGAGTTTGACACCCCTGCTGTAGAGTGATCTCTATCCAAAAGTGCCCCAGTACTATGACTTCATATTCTGGCTCAGAATACTTGGAGCGGATGGTGTGCTGGAAAAGTCGAGGCTTCGCAAAACACTCTGGTGTGAGTCAGAGAGTTATGATGACGGACTCCACCTCGCACCCAGATTCCATCAGGGTCCAGGTCTTGAATCAGTCACACAGTGTTTAAGGAGTATGTAATGACTCCATCTACACAATAGACATCCACTTCCTGTGACAGGACAACCTGCATCCACTTGACATTGTCTGACAAGGTCTCATTGATTGGAACGACTATGAATCAAACAATACTTGAAAATCATGGCATGGAAAAGACATGGACATTGTGTCCTGCACTGAACATTTACATCACTTGCTAATACTCCAAATGAAGTCATGTCCCTGAATTTTGAAGGGTGGCTGGGACAAGTTCACACCCATATGCTCTCACAGTCTCCCAGCACAAAGTTCAGCCAGTTCTTTATGAGGTAAGGAATGATCGCTCTCTTAAATGCACAGAACACTCTCCAGTACAAATAACAAACCAAATATACAAGCCTTTTGGGGAGGAAGCTTGTTGTAGTCGGTTAATGTCGTGTTGCAATAACATTTCCCTTCTCTAAATCGCTCTGTCTCATCTATGAACACACTCTGTGGTTGCGTACCGCCCTGAAAAGAGAGGGCCGTTGCCCTAACAGCTGCTGAGGTGGGACTGACACTGACCCTCATGCTCACATAGCTGACATTCAGGAGATAATCAACTTAAATATCCCGACGTCCATGCGGTACAGTGCTCTGAGAGTCAATATGACCCAACACAAAGCAGTGAAACGGACAAGCTTTCAATGAAGTCAATCCAGTCTTCACAACTCCTCTTGCAGCCAAGATTTTTTATAAGATACATCTTTACATGTGGTTCAGCTCACAATATATTCACAGAGAATGGTTCCTCTGGCTTAAAGTATGCAAAAGTTGACTATCAGAATGAAATGAGTTGAGAAATCAATTTATTTTGTCTTGTTTGTGAGATTTGTGCTATTTGACATTGCATATCTGAGCAAACAAATCAAGTTCTCATGACCACAATGTAATTTTCAGAACCAGACAATAGAAGCACATGCACAGTCAGTTGTTTTTATATGTTATACACTCACTCACTTTCCAAGAAGCAGCAGCACATTAAATTTAGATTGAATTATTATGCTATAATATTGTGCAGCGCCATACTGTTCCCTCAGTCTGCATGATCAGTTATTATAACAAATATCTAACATGATAAAGCACCAAATACGGCACACTATTAATGTTGATGAGTGACTTTAACCCATTCATTTTCAGATGTTTCCAGTTGCAGACTTATTTGCATGAAAAAAGAACTGCATTAAATATGAATAAACATTAAGTATATCTTTAAAAATTGTTATTCATTTTTTTCATGAAAAAAAAATAATACACTTATTTTAGACAAAATTAACTGTTGGATTTGTAGGCATTTATTTTGGTATGTACAACTCAAACAATCACTCATATCAGTGATATTTAGAGATTTTATTAAAATAACATTTGCAAAAGTCACTGAATTATGTATGGCAGCTTCAGTGGGATATAATATATAGAGCCTATGTAGGTCACAGTATAAAAAACATCTAGAAACCTAAGGAAAATTTCACAATTTGCCAACAACAAGTCACTAAAACTGCACTAAAATATATAGCAAGTTGTCAAAGCTGTTTAAAAAACCTGTCTATTTGTAAGCCAATTGTTTTTCTATGATCACTCAAAAATGTTCAGAGATGGAAAAAGTGGTTTGAGCATTCAAACTTGACATTCAATTGTCAAAAAAACTCCAATCTGCAAACACAAGCACGTGGGTCCACCATCCAAACCCGCCATTGTAATCAGTCATATGGATGAGGTTACACCACTTCCTGTGTCAGTTAGCTTGCTGCCATTCCAGTCATACTTTCTTTCTAACTTGAGACGAGGCAGTGTCAAGTCAACAGGATTCACTGGTCAAACACAATTCAAAGAGTTACTGGCACAAACACAACAATAAATCTGCTAGTAATGATAGCAGCCTCTGCAAACAAGGTTATGTAAATCGATGGAGGTTTGCAGGTGGCTTGGCCAATCTGAATGACATTGCCACAGCTATGTATGTGTGTGTATATATTATTAAAATGATTAAAATGATTCAAACCTGCACTAACAACTCATTTAACCCAAAAGTCTCTTAAATTAAAATGTGAAATACGCAAAGTTGCTATATAAGTTTAAGGATGTTAAAGGTTTTCATCAGATTTATAAGGTTCTGGAATGGACAAATTGTCTCCACAGTGCCCTAAAACCTGTTGGGGAGGGTGAGGGGTGATATAATGTCGGCTTCAGTCACACACACATATGTGTGTGTATATATATATTTTTTTAAATTAAACTATTCAGTTAAAAGTATTAATTATGTATTAAAAATTAAATGACTTAAGATTGTTTATAATAAGTATATTTTTTTATTTATAATTATAAAGCAATTTCTTAACATTATTTAAAATTGTTTAAAAATGTCAAATTTTTTGTTTTATTTTTATTTTAAGCAATTTCTTAAAATGAACAATTATTTACATTTTTATTTTTAAAACAATACTAAGATTTTTAAATGTTTTGATTAACAGGAAAAACACTTGAAAAATAAAAAAAAAAAAAAAAAAAAAAAGGCAACAACAGTAGTTTGAAGCGCAAGCACACTAAATAATATCATACCTCCATCTTGCAGCGTTGTTGGCGTCTTCTCAACTTCTTGTCGCTGTTTTGATGTGACACTTGCTGAAGTAAACGTGCCCTCTCCTTACACGAGCGCGCGAGCTCTCTCTCTCTCTCACACACACACACACACAAGTCAAGAGGGTGGTCGTTAGTTATATTTAGGTCTGACTCTTACAACATTTCCATGGTCAAAAGATTGTGCCATACTCTGCTAAAAAGCAGTGAAATAACCTGCAGTTTCTTACATATTTTCCCAGATTAGAGAAACTACTCATCTCTGTGCTGTGAGTGCTGAAAATACCGTTATTACCAAGGTGCACTAGTTGATTTTTTTTTTGCAGAAATGTTTCACAAAGAACAGCACTTTTGACAAATATAATCAAAACTGTGTTAATTTCATGAAGACTCTATACATGTTTTCTACAAACAGCTGTTTTATTCTACATTAAGCAGGTCGCCCCCTCATGGGCGCAGCCATATTTAAATCACATGACATGCCATGGAACGGACAAAACTACTACAAAAACTAGCACCACCACCAATAATACATCTATTTTTTTTTTGTGATTTTCAAAGCTCAAGACACTTTATAAAGTGTAAAAGTACATCTAAAAAAAACATATTAAACACAATATGGGCCACTATGGGCTTTCAGAAAACTTCCAAGGGTGCCTCAAGATAACTTAAAATGACAAAACATAAAACAGAGCTGTGTTAACAGCATAGTGCAGAAGTGAAACAAAACAGCTTCATTGCAGCACCAGAGGTTAGCAAACACATTTCTTACATACAGACCAACAGATCAGTATCAAAAACCACTGGTACTGTTGGGATGAATAAATCAAATGAAAACAAAAACTTTTAAGTAAATGCATAAATATGCATGTAATCACAGTTGGAGTGTTTAAATTTGGTCTGTTAACATCCACATGATACTAATAGTTACTCATATCAATGATTATTTTAAATGAAAAAGATTTTATAAGACAAAAGTATTAGCCTCTGAGCTTTTAAAATATCAAAAGATGTTGTTATTGCATGGTGACTAACAGTAAACTTGATTAATAAACTGTTGGCAAAATAGAGCTAAAAACACAATCTATGTCTGTAAGATTTTGAGGCACAGCCTGTGTGTTGATGCAGAGGATATTTCTAATGTACTTTGTGCAGTATGCAACATAATGGGAGGAGCTTTAGTAAGGGAACAATGGTTTAGTGATAGCTAATACTTCCATTTATGGATTAAATGAAAGTTCAATGTTTACGTATAAACAAAACATAATTGCTGTGGAAACAGTTTCCTTGACATCTTCTCTAAGCAGCACATCTTTTTAAAAAGGAAAATAAAAAAAGTGTACTGCAATATATATGGGATGCATGGTTTTTCTAATGAAATCGGACCAGTGACCATGGCATTTATTATACTGTAACTATAAACCCCCCCCCCCAAAAAAAATGAAACATGAACAGTGGAAGGATGCACAGATGTGATAAAGATCAAATGATATTCACCAGAAAACTGAGCTTCCTCGTGTGAATGTAATGACAAATAAACAGCACAGATATCTACCACATATATAACACAAGTGTGTCAAGTATGGAAACCTAAAAAGAGGAATGTGCACAGTTTTAATGTGGTGACAAGGAGAGCTGCGAAAAGCAGAGGAAGCCACATGCTTTGCTAGCATTACTTTTGCTTCCTGATTGCGCAGACTTTAACATTGGGACTCTACAGACATGTGCCATAGACGCACAGAGAGAAGTGAAACCTTCAGTACAGGACTAAAACAAGTTTAATTGAAAATATACACTGAAAACATAATACATGCGATAGTACACACCTATGAGTGTAACAGCATTGCCTAAATATTAGCATGATTAACATTCAACATCATAATACTGAGGGGGTGTTTCCACGAACAGTGAATTAAACTAAAAAAAAAAAAAAGTGACTTGCAATCATTCAGTTTCAGAGAGCAGGTAACTGTCAGGGAAAGCAATCACTGGCTAAGCTACAAAGCTGAGCAAAGTTAACTTTATGGAAGTGAGCAGTGATACAACATGACAAATGGCAATAGAAGTGACTTAAATACCGGGTTCATTACAAGCTCAATCAACAGCATTGGTGGCATTAAAAAGTTGGGAAGTTGTAATTACAACTTTTGGAGCGTTTAAATTATTACAAAAAATATTTTTAACTAAACTTCTAAAAAATGATGAATAAAAAAAATGCACATCAGATGTTTTGCTTTTTTATATTTTTACTACATTTATAAAGATACAGTAAACTAAATTTGTATATTCTATATAATTTGTATATTATATATATCGGGAATTGTAACACTACCGTATTTTGTACATGCAACTAGTTTTATTGTAAATGGAAAAAAAATAATTGCAACAAATTTACCATGTTTTCTCACTGACACCCATAACTCAGGAGAAAAACAAACCCTCGTAAACAACTCCTAAATCTTTCTGACATGAGTTGAACTCACCATTATAATAGAAGTAAATGGGGCCAATTTCTGGAGGTTTTGTGACACGTTTAATTTAGCACTCACTCAACTGGTTTCACAGCCAGAGCTTAGATTAAACCAGGATTAGGCCTTAAATTGGAACATTTAAGTAGTGCCCTAGAAAAAAACATTACTGGTGTGCATCTTGATACAAATCAATGACACTGACAATATGTCAGTGCGAGTTGCTTTCAGTTAAGACAGCTCAAACATGCATTTTAGTCTGGGACTAGTCTTAAGCCTCATCTGTGAAACCAGGCAGGCATTGGTCTTCTGATATGATCACTCTCATTGTGACGTTGTGAGTTGTAAAATTAAACAGAAAAGGTTAGTATTTTTTCACACAAAAATCATGTTAACACGCATATTAGTCTTAAGTTTCATCATAACTGCCTGATTGCAACCAAGATTTTTGCTTTTTTAAAGAAAAAGAGGGACCAAAATTAATTTGCAGCGATCAAAATTTTGTTGATTGGTCCTAACTTGTACTGAACCCAGTGTAGACAAGGACAGTCAGTCAAAACATGACCTTTTCGTGTTGTACATCTATTTATGAAGCGCACAGAAGAATGAGGTACTTCTGGTCTGTTGTTTGTTATCTGTTCAGCCATTTCCATTCAGTTCTGCAAAACCTGTAACTCTTCCTGCTGTAGGTTTCTCCCTGCAGCGCAAGTGCTGGGTTTTCTTCCTCCTGTCCATTTTGCGAAGAACAATCGGGAATTTTCCCCAACAAAGAAGAAGAGGATAGGGTCCAGACAACTGTTAGACGTGCACAAGCAATGCGCTATTACGGCAGCCTTCCGGACTACCAAAATAAAGTCACACGAGTCTTTGTATTCTTGCTTCTGGACATGTTTCTCGGTGGTTAAGAAGATTGTCCGCACTACATGATACGGCAAAAAGCACACCAGAAAGATCCCAAGGCTGATGACGACCAGAGCACAAGCCTTCTTCCTGCAAGGTCTGGTTCTACCGAGTGCAGGACTAGGCCTCAGAAGGTTCTTCGCAACCAAGACCGAGCAGAATATGACAACCACCAAGGGCAACACAAAGCCCACCGGAAACGTAACGTTGTTGATAAGGAGCAATTGATCCGCATTGTCTTCAGCCAGCTCCAAACATCGAAAACTGCCTTCGTCTTGATCTTTTTTCTTAGTGAACAACAGCGGACTGCAGGCTAAACCCATAAAGAGCCAAATGAGAGCACACATGATACCTGTGACATAGTGTGTCTGTATGCGTATGTACAGGTACGGTCGTACCAGCGCCAGGTAACGCAAGATGTTCAGGGCCACTAGGAAATACACAGAGCTGTACATATTCAGATAATACACGTATGAGATGACTTTACAGGTGATGTGACCAAAGATCCAGTGAGAGTTCATTATGTAATACGAGACCCTCAGGGGCAGAGAGGACACCAGCATCAGGTCTGATACCAACAGGTTCACCATTAACAAGCTGACTGGAGTGAAACTCTTCTGGGTCCTCCATTGGCTGAAGAAGACGCAGACAGATAAAGAGTGACCGGCGAGTCCCAGGACAAAAATTAGAATGTATGCTGCAGGATACACTAGGCGTTTGAAGTCATCAATGCTGTTGGAGCTCAAACAGGAGAGCTCTGGAAAAGACGCATTCATGTCCTTCCCTGGAGAATGATTGCAATGTTAGTTTAGAGATTTAAAACAAACAACAAAAGTTTTTAAAGGGGTAGATCACCCTTATGTTGTTCCAAACCTTGAACCTAACGCTCTTCCAGACCCAACTGTCTTTCATTGCATCGACAGAAAAAGCAAACATTTTTCAGAATATCTTTTGTTTCGATGGAATAAGCAAGCCATTTTTAATTGAACTATCCCTTAACCTTAGTAGGATACTGTACACTCTTAAAAATAAATAACCTTTTTTTTTTGGCATCAACGGTTCCACGAAGAACCTTTTCATTCCACCACGGGTTCTTCAGTGGAAAAATGTTCTTCAGATTATTTAAATACGTAATAAAGGTAATAAATGTGTTTATGCGGTTTAAGGTTAAAAAAAACACATTATTTTCCACATACTGTACATTATTGTTTCTCCTCTGTGCCCCGCCTTTCTGAAACGCATCGATTTTTACAAAGCTCATCGTTCTGAAAAGCGAGGTGTGCTGTGATTGGCCAGCTATCCAGAGCGTTGTGATTAGCCGAATACCTCAAGCGTGTGACGGAAATGTTACGCCCCTTACCATATTGTGATGCCCTGTCCCAGCCAGTGTTCTGACGGTTTGTGCTACCTGCTCTGATTGTGCTACCTCCCATTAAAAAGATAGGTAGCACAAATCAATAGCGAAAAATGCGACCCATCAGATTGTTCTACCATCATCTTATTCATGTAGTTTGAGGCTTTTTTTAAATGTCCATAACTACCCCTACCCTAAACCTACCCACCCATACCTACCCTTACCCTAAACTTACCCTTAAAACAATGCAAATATATTTTTGGTAGCACGATCTGATAGGTAGCATGTTTCGTCGGCACACTTTTTGGAAGGCCAAACAAAGTAGTTTCGCTTTCACAACGAAGCACACAGCGTCTTCACGACATGGCTGCAGTGTCAACAATACTACAGCGAGAATAAAAGTTACACCTTCTTTCTTTGCGTGAACATTTGGGGCAGCGTTATGCAAATCCACCCACATCGTGACGTAGACATGTGTTAGGCGTGTTAGAACGAGCCGTTTTAGGTAGGCGTGGTTGAATCTTAACTTTAATAAAGAATATCTCTTTGGATTTGAGACTTTAGTCTTTGCAACTTTACAGATCTTCTTTATGCACCAAGAGCTTGTAACACTCCAAAGAGAAAGGAAAAATTGAAATCGCATCATATGACCCCTTTAAGAAAGGTTATTTGAAGGTTATTTGAGGAACCCAAAATGGGGGTTCTATTGCATGACTGCAAAAACCACCTTTAGCAATCTATATTATCAAGAGTGTAAATGCTTTGTATTTTTACTGAAAATGTTACTGTATGTACCATTTGCAGTTCACATTTTACTTTACTTTTATAAGCGGTCCTGAAAACAGATTTTTCTAGTCTTGTGTCAATCTCCTTCATATTCCCAGTTAGTAAAGTCTTATTAAAAATAAATCTTTATCTCAAATTACTTCTTTAAACTTCACTCCACAGTAGTGCTCACATATCATGTTAACACAGTTGAACGGTTTTGAACAATTACAGCAACTAATTTAAAGCAAGTTATATATATTTCACAGCAAATTGTAAAAGCAAAACATGTTACCTTTTCTGCAGTGTGGAGAGGTGAAATCAGGTCGTCCAAAAACGCTCGCAGCTTGTCACTAGCCAAACCAGCACAGCACTGTCATCTACTAGAGGAGGTATGAAGTAGAAAAAAACAGTAGAAGGAGGATGTCCCAAGACCGGCCTCCCCATCATCACTTTAATCTTTTCAAAAAGACTGATTCGTTTCCTTCTATAAGAACAGCAGCCGTCCTTATACCTGCATTGTTCAGTATGGCAGTTCTTTCAATTGCTGTAGATAAATGTTTTGAATAATATGTCTTTATATACAGCATGTATGAAAGGTCCAAAGTCCAATGCTTATCGTTATCAGGTAAGTGGCAGAAGCCACTTAAGATGCAAAACAAAACACTGGTTACTCTGAATTGTGCAAACCAGCTTTAAACCACAACAGCATATGCAAATGTGCATTTTACCGTCCCCCTTATTCGTTTCCTCATGTAATATGGAATTTAACCCAGTTACACTGCACTAAACTTTCACAAGCACAAGCACTTCTGATGATGATGTACTGATAACCTTTTAAAAGAACCCACTGCTGACAAAGCAGAGCCTTTGTGAGCGTCTATGACGATAGCAGTACATTAAAAACCATAAATGAAGCAAGGGGGAATTTGAGTGAACAAACTACATTAAATTTCATCTTCTGCCTTCACGTACAGACATGTTCCAGAATTTCGGTCATGATCATTTCTAAAGAGTAACCCACTTATGAAATGAATGATTTCACAACTTTTGGGAAGCATGGATGCAGAAATGATTTCAATGTAAAAGTGATCAGGTTTATATATAATAAAAAAAAAAAAAAAAAAAAAAAAAAAACAAGATGCTACGAGATTAATCTCTGAACTTTCAATACAACTAATGTGAGCAAGACATTTGCGAGCATGTCATTTCTTGACAAACAGCATTCCGGTAGGAAATATATCCGCCAACACTTGTCTAAACAGTTCATCGGGGGAAAAAAAGTACCATGTGCTATGGCTACCGTCTCAGTTTGTGGCAACAAGAGCGAGGTAAAGGTGCCACTGTCTTCCTTGAATCAAAACAGGACACATTTCATTGTTCTTTAACAAACAAGTCAGTTGTTAAACTTTTGAGGCATTACATTATTTTTCAAAAAAGAACATTTGAGGTATAACATAATTTTTTGAATATTAGTAACAAAAGCTCTAAATCGGTCTTAAAATCCAACAGCAAACACAACAATGCGGTCCAGGAAGAACATGAAAAGTCAAGACAGATGACCGCCTGTGTTGACACACACATGCACTTCCACTAACACAACAATAACATCCTAAAAACTCAGTAATGCTTAAACGGCAAAAAATTTATAATAGTTTCAAAATTAATTCCATTTACTTCTATCACGCAAAACAGGGGGTCCTCAAAGAAATGAGAAAAGCCACCAGCAGGGTTCAATACATGATTAAAGGAAACACTGTGATAAAATTTTATCTTACACCCTGTTAAATCTCAATTTCTTGTACAGCAATGAGGAAAAAGTAGGTAGCTTTAAAATGAATGGAAAAAAAAACCAATAAATTATCATGACACACTAAGCCCGCCAGATTTGATATGTTTGTATATCAATTAAAGGGATAGTTCACCTGAAAAAGAAAGTTCTGTCATCATTTACTCACCCTCAAGTTGTTCCAAATGTTAGTAACCAAACAGTTGACAGAACCCATTGACTTCCATTGTATTTTCTTTTTCTATATTATGGAAGTCAATCAACTATTTGGTTGCAAACATTCTTCGAAATATCTTCTCTGGTGTTCAGCAGGAGGAGGAAACTCATACAGGTTTGGAACAACTTGAGGGTGCGTAAATGACAGACTCTTCATTTTTGGGTGAACTGTCCACTTAAGAGGTATGCGTCACGTTATTTCCTCAACAAACTACTAAAAGAATAAAACCTCCTTCATGGAACCTCACACACTTAAAACAAACTAAAATGAAATAACACCGGAAAAGCACCTGTGCTATTTCACCACTTAAATATTAAAACAGGTGGAGGAGTCCAAAATGTAGCAACATATAACACTCAGGCATGTCAGCGTTTCCCTTTCAATGGTGGAGTGGTTTTCCTCAGGCAGTACAAAGTGGATTTATTTAGGGCTCTGGATGCTCTTTAACGGACTCCTCCTTCAGTTTCTGTTCCTGCATACGAGTACGTGTGGAGCCTGAAGGGACAAGAACAATTGTTTTAGCAATAGCCTTTAATGTGATGCTGAATTATTCAACAGTGACTTGCACCTTTTGATTACAGTATTTTGCAATGTTTCTATCTGAAGCTAATTAGGCGGAAAAGAAATTAGTTCTTTTTGTTGAGGATTCAGCTGGAAAATGAGCTTCGTGTCATTCTTAATTATAAAAAAAAAATTCTTATGCACAACAAGATAGCATTTATTTGATAAATAATATAGTAAAAAAGTAATATCGTGAGATAGTAAAAAAGTAATATCGTGAGATAGTGTAATTTAAAATAACTTTTCTATTTTAATATATTGGAAAATTTAATTTATTCCTGTGATGGCGAAGCTGAGTTTTCACCACCCGTTACTCTAGTCTTTAATGTCACATGACACTACAGCAATCATTCTAAATCCTTTTTTTCTTGCAGGATATGTATTAGTACATAATAATATGATACAATAGTTCCAGTCCTGGGTGATGACTGGTCAATACAGCATTCCATAATGCACAACTGTTTTGGCTTTACAATTAAAGGGGTCATATGATGCGATTTTAATTTTTCCTTTCTCTTTGAAGTGTTACAAGCTCTTGGTGCATAAAGAAGATCTGTAAAGTTGCAAAGACTAAAGTCTCAAATCCAAAGAGATATTCTTTATAAAAGTTAAGAGTCAGCCACGCCTACCTAAAACGGCTCATTCTAACACGCCCCCACATGTCTACGTCACGATGTGGGAAGATTTGCATAACGCCGCCCAAATGTTCACGCAAAGAAAGAAGGCGTAACTTTTATTCTCGCTGTAGTATTCTCGCATGTCGTGAAGACGTTGTGTGTTTCGTTGTGAAAGCGAAACTACTTTGTTTGGTCTTCCAAAAGAGGACACGACTAGAAATCAGTGGTTAAGTAGTATTTACAACACTGTTCCAGAACAGTTCAACCCAAATATTCAGATGTGTGCAGCACAATTTATGGAGGACTGTTTCCTGATCCTGGTAGAGTAGACCAGTGTTTCCCAACCGGGGTGCCGCGCACCCTGGGGTGCCGTCTGTCGAGAGCAGGGGTGCCATGTAAAAAAATCCTTTTTTAATATTTTTAAATTGCTAAAATGTTCAAAAAAGCATCTATTATATAATATCCATTTCTGATGTCGCCAATAATT